>NC_071257.1:29388680-29481180 GCF_023375685.1 Ictalurus furcatus | reverse complement strand
AGACCGCCCCTTAACACGCCCCTTAACTGCATAATTACATGACCGCAATCAGACTCTCCTCACTTGTGGTTCTGTGAACGTCGACCGAAATTTATTGGCATCGCCAAGCCTCAACTCTTCTTAGAGAACACCAACCTGACACCAAAACGACCCTCTTCATCATGTCAGTACGGCTGGACGATTAATCGAAAAGTACTCGAAACCCGAAATTCAGAACCTCTGTCGACTATTTCGTTTTTTTTAATCCTGTTACTACTTTCCCTTTACGAGCATACGTACTACCGTGTGTGTAGTCACGTGACTCCGCCCCATCCAGTCAGCGACGTGGATGCGACATGGAGGCGGACTCGAACGCCGAGTCAACTGAGCAACAGGAGCAGCTTGTACCGAAGAAAAACATTGTGTCCGTCGTTTGGACGCATTTTGGCTTCGGTAAAGAAGACACCGAACAAAATGACGTCAAACGTAAACATTGCACAAAAACCGTTCTGGTAATACCACCAATCTGCAGCACAATCACGTTACCGGATACGAACAGTGCATGGCTCAAAAAAACAGAGACTGACAAAGCAGGTGTCGATAACACAAGCAGTTAAAAAATGCTACACAACATGAAAAAGATTCAAGAAGATGGAAAGAAATAACTGACGCCATTAGGTACTACATCGTGAAAGATATGGCTCCCATAGCAACAGTGGGTTTAAACACCTCGTTAAAACTCTCGACAGAACATACACTGTGCCACTGCGACCGTATTTTTCCCAAACTGCGCTGGACAACATGTACAAAACATGTCATAAAAAGATCGCTGCTGAACTCAAGTCTGTTCACTTTGCAGCCACATCTGATCGCTGCTCAAGTAGGACGAAAATTTATATAGTTTAGTAGTTTGTGTTATATAGTTTATAGTAGTTCAATAATTTGTGTTTCCTTCAATTATTTTGAAATCAAAAAGATAAGAAATGCACGCTTTCATTAGAAAAAAATATCCCTCCTTTAATACTTGAGCATATTTACAGTACAAACCTTGTCAGTAAACTATGAGGGGAACCCCCCCCCCCCCCCCCCCACACATAATCATTCATTAATCGCAATCGAGGTAAAGCGATTGATTAATCGAGATTTAGATTTGAGGTCATATCGTCCAGCCCTACATGTCAGTGCTCGCATTTCTGCACGAAACATCGGTATTAAACCTATTAATCATCCTCGAAACATCCGATTTTTGACTACATGGCCATTCACACACGATCTAGCAATGTTCTCATTTACCGTGCTACCTTTTGAGAAAGAGCCTCTTCCTCGCAGTTACTCATCCTACTTTATCAGTGCGTATTACTGTTATTATAGTATCAAGGTTGGCGCACTTGTAGTTTGACTGACTGCTTCATGACTAGTGTGTGAAGCCCTCCTGAGTCCTTTTCTTGCCTCTCTAACTGCCAATCACAGGGAAACTCATCCTGAGGTGCACAAGCTCCTGCTCTGCCGTTATTGACTGCTCAGTGTGACCCAGAGACGAGGACTCGAGTCGCACACTCGCAACCCGAGTCTCACTCGAATCCCTCAGAACTGACTTCAGAGCTTATGACTGGCAAATGACCCAGAAATCAAGGCTCACAACTTAAGAAAGTTTAGTAATGACCAATCGAGAGTTTGAATGTCTTTGTTTCAAATTTTTCACTTCCGCATAGTCACTTTCATTTCTCATCAGAGAATGTTGTGTAATTATACAGATTATTATTATTATTGTTATCATTATTATTATTATTAATGCATCCCATTCACGTCTTTTCTATCTGTGTTCATAAATATATGATATTGTATTTAAAGGCTAATTTATTGCCATTAAAATAATACTAATAAATCACGTGAGTCATTTTCTTAAATAAGGAGCACACTTCATAAAAAAAACGAAACAAAATAACACCTGAATCAGCACAGGAACCTCATCTAACCAAATCTCCTCCCCATTAAAAAAAATGTCCTCCATTATTTTGTCCTTGAAGTGTAGCTTCAATTAGTTTAGTACAAGTTTAAACTGAAAGCAAAGCTAACGTTAGCCTTGTTTTTATAAATATTTACGAATTAATAATTTTTTTTTTTTAAAAGGACAAAAATCTATTCAAGAGCATAAGAGCTAAAACAGTATAGCTGTACAATTGTAGCTGTAGTTTTTTATTTTATTTTTATTTTAACCTAATATACTATTATTAATACGTAGTTCTGCATTCTATTTAAAAAGCAGACCGTACAGGACTTCATGGAAATATGTTTTTTTTTTTTTTTTTTTTTTGTGATTGTTGTGGTCAAAAATGCTTGATTTTCCCCCAAAATAAAAAAAAAAGTTTTTTTGTGCTTTTTTTGTGGAAAACTACTTGAATTGGGAAAATTGCAATTGCACGAAATTGTTTTGCACGGTCCTTCGTACTGATGTTTGTTGGTAAATATTATTATTATTAATAATAATAATAATTCCTTAGATTTATATAGCACTTTTCTAGGCACTCAAAGTGCTTTACACCAGTGTGCAGGATCTAGTGCGCCATAGTGCACCAGAACGCCCACCACACACCAGCTATTAGTAGAGGACAGTGATGTAGCCAATTCAGGGATGGAGATTATTATGAGGCCATGATAGAGAAGGGCCAACGGGGGAATTATGCCACCGGGGTTATATCCCTACTCTTTACGAGAAGTGTCCTGGGATTTTTAATGACCACAGAGAGCCAGGACCTCGGCTTAACGTCTCATCCGAAAGACTGATGAGACATTTTAGCTGTACTCATGTTCGACTCACATGAACGCGTATTGGCCTAAATCTGTGGAAAATTTGAGGTAATTTAAAAAAAAAATTGCAAGCTCCTCTGAATACTGCGGAGTTTGCTTGATTTTGCGTTAAATTCTGCATTCGCAAAATCACAAAATCCTGAAGGGACTGAAAAATACTGTGCAATGTGTCAGTACTGTAAACATTCTTGTAAGAATGCTGTAAATATATTTACATAGATTCACTATAACTGTGTATATATATAATATCTGACCACTCCAGCTACCAATGTTCCTATACATTTTTTTGTGTCTTTTTTTTTTTTTTTTTACAGTGTTAATCTACACTACATTCGAGTGTACCTCGTGACTTGTTCTAGAAAAAAAAACAAAGAAAACGCCCCTTCAATTCTCCCAAATGTAAACACAGTCAATTTAAATCTGATCTTTAAATGAGTTATACTGCATATACAAGTTTACTTCACAGCAATC
This sequence comes from Ictalurus furcatus, assembly GCF_023375685.1. NCBI lineage: Eukaryota > Metazoa > Chordata > Actinopteri > Siluriformes > Ictaluridae > Ictalurus > Ictalurus furcatus. The sequence continues at coordinate 29,477,922 of NC_071257.1, read as the reverse complement.
AACATACAGACATATTCGCTTGTTACATCCGCAACATCGACTATACAGTCCCCTGTTTTAAGGAAGTAAATATACAATCGTTCAACACAGTTAAGCTGGCTAGCTTTTTGCAAACAAACATGGAGGCATCCTTGTGTGTTTGCAAACAAGGCATCCTTTTCAGAAGACAAAGACAGCGCTCAAGAAGAGGAAAAACAAGAACACGTCGATACTCGGTGTGCCTGCTTTGTGTTTCTCTCCTACTGAGGAGCATCAGAAAATTTAGCTTCACGCTCTTCGTCCAAGTCTCTGGTTACACGGGGGTCAAGGGTCAAGCTGTCACTGTGGTAACTACCGGTTAGACTGAATTGGGTTATTATAGACACCGGATGGGGCGGGGGTGAGTGGGGTGGGGGTTGTTGTCATGGCAACCGCTACACCCAAAGGTGATATTAAGGGTCCGGAGAGGAGTGTGTCAGTATCAATGTCCTGCTGATGATACATAGAGAGAGAGGTGCGGAGAGAGGGGATGACAGGGAGAGGTAATAACTTGGATAAATAGAGCAGGCGAGGAGAAAAGAGGGAGGGACAGAAGTGCTGACACAAAAGAAGGAGCGCTCATTTGCAGTCTGTCTCGGCAGAACGGGTCGTGAGTTTCTGCACGCGCTCAGAGCGTGCCTCGGTACAGCAACTACAGCATGCAGCGTACACACCAGACCTCACACGCACACGCACGCACACAGTTAAAAAGTGATAAAAGAGCTTGACTAAGACCCTGAAGATCACCAAGATTTAGGCCTTGGAGAAAGACACAGTAAAAAAGAGAGGAGAAAAATAAAAGGTTTCACTGCGAGTTAAGCATTAAGTCATGAATCCACGCGTCCGCGTGTTCATCAGTTCACACACACTGTAGTTTCCCAAGAGGACGACTGCATATTAGATGATGAAATATCTGAAATCAGGAAGGCAACAATGCTGGGTTTTTTTGTATTAATAAAATATCAGAACTCTGTGCATCAACCGATATCAACATCCTCACACTTACTAAAAGAGTTGTGCATCTTCCATACCAACCAGTACCAACTCTGATTCTGATTCAGCTCTGATTCTGATTCAAATCTGATTCAACTCTGATTCTGATTCAACTCTGATTCTGATTCAAATCTGATTCAACTCTGATTCTGATTCAACTCTGATTCTGATTCAAGGTGCTGATTAATTTTCTAGAAGAGCATCTCTGAGAGTAGTGCCAACTGTCATTCAAATCCCAGGTTTAGTTCAATGCACTAGTTCTAATATGTTATTTTGACAACTTGCACAGTTGGAAAGAAAAAAAAAGGTGTAATGGTTAATATGGTGAAGTTTTACACCATGGGAGAGTCTTCAGGACAGTAGAGTTTGTGCTTTTCGGTTTCTCTGCAATATGATAAGATACGTTGTTTTGTTTTTTTTAAAGTGTCTTTTTGACAGAGAAGGAAATCTGAGTGTCTGGTGAAAAAAAGAGACTGTTTATAGCTGCTATAATGTAAGTGATAACAGGAACCAAGTTGTTTCTCAGATGTTCCACAGCATCAGCTCTGACCCGTCGAGGCATGGACTCCACAAGATCTCTGAAGGTGTGCTGTTGTATCTGGCTCCAAGACGTTAACAGCAGATCCTTTAAATCCTGTAAGTTTTGAAGTGGGGCCTTCATAGATCAGATTTGATTGTCCAGAACATCCCATAGATCCTCTAATAGATTGAGATCTGAGGAATTTAAAGGTCAAGTCAACACTTTGAACTCTTTGTCATGTTCCTCAAACCATTCCTGAACAATTTTTGCAGTGTGGCAGGGAGCATTATCCTGCTGAAAGAGGCCACTGCTATTAGAGAGTACTGTTGCCGTGAAGAGGTGTACTTAGTCTGCAACAGTGTTTAGGTAGGTGGTACGTGTCAAAGTAACATCCACATGAATACCAGAACCCAAGGTTTCCCAGCAGAACATTGCCCAGAGCATCACACTTCCTCCGCCGGCTCATGAAACACTTTGGGACAGTTATGACAGCGCTCTGCTTTGTTGATTATTTTTCTAGTACATCACACCTTAACTTTGTTGTTAGCTCCACTGCAGCTATATTGCTTGCAGTCAACTCTCTTCCACTTTGGTCTTTAATCAATCCTTAAAACAAACAAACAAACAAACAAACAAACAAAAAAACAAGAGAGGAGGTGGAGCTTACCACATCTTTACTTTACTTTAATAAATAGTGAGGTCTGGTGCTGTTCAGGAAAATGAATGCTTACTGAACTACTTGCTACCATCTGTCAGGTCTATCCCCGCACCCACAAAGAACTCGGTTTCCCAGGAGACACCTCGGCCTACCGACACGGCCGATGAAGACTACACTCCCCATCACGCACGGACCGTGTCACGTTCACACTCCCCTGACTTCTAATCGCTCAGTGTGTTCGTACCTGACCTTACCAAGCCGTTCTTTTGTGTATCGCTACTCTGGTGTTTGATCTTGCTCAGGTTCTAGTTTCTGCTCCTGTTTGTACTGGTTGGCTCATCACCTGACCCTTTGCATGTTTTTGACTACGATTCCGCATCTCGCTTTGGATTTGTTTGCATGTGAACTGTTCATTAAACTTTCTTTGCATTTGCATCCGTTTCCGCTGACCTGTTATGACATCATCTTTTTTTTTATTTAATGCCAAATCATCAACCAGGACAGATTCCTCTGATCTGAAAACGAGTGTGATGATAAAGCAAGTGTCAAAACGTTGCATTTTTTTTTTTCAGAATTATGGTCCCGATGGCTGTTATTGAAGCATTTTGCTTAAATATTTATAGCAGTGATTTTTTTTTGCCATACTGTCGAGCTCTAGTAACTGAGCCAACTGTTTACAAGCTTATTCTAATGATGCCATGTTTTAGGACAATCTGTGTCTTGTGTTCACATGTTGCATCAGTTACACACATTCATGCAAATCCGTGAATTAACAATTCTGAACTGGGTTGAAGTGTGCTGAGAAACACTGCTTTACATCCATCATTTTATTTGATAGTGATGCCTTCAGACGAATGCATCTCTGTTCCATTTCCGTACAGTGATGGTTCATTATTAGCACTTACAGCACGCAGTATTTAGATTTTTTTCTCAGTATTTAAAAATGAACGAGCTTTGTTAACAGGATTCTGATCTAGAGCACAAGAAAAGCTAAATGATGGGGTTGAAGACAGAAAAATCCATTTCCACAATGAAAAGAACCTTTATGCACATTTCATGTACATTACATGATATTACATGAGGGACGTCTCAGCATTTATTAAACAAGAGAAATAACCCGAATCTATGCTTGACAAGCGTGAGTTTTCACTCCTTACAACAACGAATCATTTTCCAAGTTGAGATTCTGAGTAACTGGAGACAGAAGTTTATTTTGTACTCCACGTAGACCATAAACCATTGAAATCGTTTGAGAAATGTAAACGTTATTGTTCTTTTTATCCAGAAAAAACCACAGCGCCCCTGTTTACTTGTCTTTGTTTATAGGGCGGTCTTGCCCGGATCAATATGGCGGACAAGTTGACGTGAACGCTTATGCGTGCAGGCGCGTAGTGTTTCTTTACAAAGTGACCTCGCCACCTACTGGTCTGGCACGCATAATACAGCGTTTTTAGTCGTTTTTGCGGATCGGTGTGAACGGGGATCGTTTTGACAACCTTGTCGTCTGTTCGTGAAACTTTTCCGTTTTAAGTACATCGTTGTCGTGTAAACGTACCCTAAGGGATTTCTAAATTTTTTTTAAAAATCTCAATCTTTAAGAGACAGGACTTTTCAGTGGGAAGGACGGTTTGGAGTGGGAAGCAGTTGTGTGGAAAGTGTAAGCAATCTGAATAACTTATGTATTTACATTAGAAACTACAGAAGAACAGCATTAGTACGGTATTTTCTCACATTTGTCTCATCATAAGACCTTTCGAGTTAAACTGTACTGTTAAAGACAGTGCGTACGGGATTTCCCAGAGTTTTTTGTGATTGTTGCAGCCAAAAATGCTTTTTTAAAACAAGATTTGTGATGCAATTTGCAGAGTTTTTTTTTTTTGTGCTTTTTTGCGGAAAACTACTTGAACTGGCGAAATTGCAACTGCACAAAATTGTTTTGCACGCTCTTTCACAGTGATGTTTGTTGGTAAATGAGAGCGTTTAGCTGAGCGTTGGCTGAATGCACGTCGTGATGACGTCACATGCCTCGTCTTGGCCCAAATCTGCAGTAATTTTGAAAAAATGCAAGCTCTTCGAATATTACGGCGTTTGTTTGATTGTGCATTATTTACTGCGATGCTTTTTGTAGCCCATCCGCCTCGAGGACTGACGTGTTGAGATGCTTTTCTGCTCACCACGCTAGTAAAGAGTGGTTATTTGACTTCGCCTTCCTGTCGGCTTAAACCAGTCCCTGGTTTTTCACTCCGGTGTTTTCACGCCACAGAACTGTTGCTCACTGGATGTTTTTTTTTTGTTTTTCGCACCATTCTGTGTAATGCTGGATACGAAAATCCCAGGATACCCGAACCAGCCCGTCTGGCACCAACAACCATGCCATGGTCGACGTCACTGAGATCGGATTTGTTTTCCCCAGTCTGATGTTTGATGTGAACATTAACTGAAGCTCTTGACCCTATATCTACAAGAATGATCAGGCACAGGTGTTCCTAATAAAGTTTTAATGGTGTAAATGCAAGGTTTGTTTGAATAGATAGATAGATAGATAGATAGAGAGTGCAGTGTACACTCAATGGTTATGATTCTGATAGTGAAGAGATGGTTGTGGGTTCAAATCCCATCATGGGACCAATCCTCAGATCCACTGTTAGAGCTTTTCATACAACTCTTAAACTGCTCAGCTTTCTGCTTGGAATAGATTCTGTCTGGCTTAGATAACTGTGTGTGTGTGTGTGTGTAAATAATAACTTCTTGACCCCCGAGAGCCCTCAGCATAAGCCAACAGTGCCATCTGTGCCCTGCTGTGCTGGTGCCTGCACTAAACCGTCTGGAGTTATCCAATTAGTGCCGATTCATTTGCTGTAAACATGTCCTAAATAACGAAATATTATTTAAAAGTCAATAAAATCTCCAAAAAGCCACAGCGAGAGGGGACGACAGTGCCGCTCCTCGTAACAGCAAGAGTCCCTTCCACGACAGCTACAGTTAAATACATATTCACAACAACAGAGGCAGAAGTGCATCCGACTAAATAAACTCATTTAGCACACAATCCACACACACACACACACACACAAATAAAAAGTCAGTCTGCACGATGTGAATTCCCAGGTGTGTCTGAAGACCTGCCGACGGCTATTTCTGTCTGAAATACAACAACAACAAAAAAAAAGAGAGATGGAGAAAAGGAACGGAAAAAGGAGGAACGGAAACAAGGCTAAAAATAGTCCGATGCGACATTCCAGAAGAGAATAATACTCTTTCCTGCAGCCTGAACACACACACACACACACACACACACACACACAAATTTATACGCAATAAAAGTTTCAGCTTTGTATTTTAAACATTCGCACCATACACTATCAACCGAACAAGCGTGCTAGCCGAAAAGTTCATTCTCTAGCATTATTGTAAAGTTCACAGCCGTTCTGTTTTTCTCTCTCTATACGTTCGTTTTGTTCCGAGAGAACATTTGGGTTGGTCCAGTTCCACCTCGGCTCCTCCGGAATTCGCGCTCTGCTGCTGATAAGAGCTGAATTACAGAGAACAGAGAACAACAACAAGCGTGTGATTCTTCACGTGGCCAGGCGCTGACCTTCAGCAGGACTGAGAGAAACAGGAGGAGTGGGAGGGCTGCGAGAGACAGAACGAGGGAATGATAGTAAAAGAGAAAGAAGAAGAAAAAAAAAACAGCAGGAGGGGAGAAAGAGAAACAATGCGATAGGAACACGCAAACTTTCAGGTCCCACCCTTTTAAAAAAAAAACAAAACAAAAAAAAACAACTTCAGGATGATTTACTCAACCTTTCCAGGAGAGAAGGCTGCAAAACAGAACAGACTGCGGGGAAAAAAAACAGAGAGAGGACGGAGAGAAACAGAACAGCTTCTTCTTACAGACGTTCTGAAAGCTGTAGCAGGATTGTCTGAAAAGACAAACCTGTAGTGTTACTGTAGTGTTACGATACCTCATGGTATTACACAAGACGTACGTTTAGTTTTGCTGACATTAAATTAGGAACAAACGAACCAAACAGCAGCGCAAAAAAATCGATGATGTCTGATGGATTGTACGACCATGTAAGGATAAAAATACAGAAAAAGAATCAACAACTGTTGGCCAATCAAACGTGTGCTGCTTTCATAAAAAATAAAACAACAACAACGGGATGGTGCTAAGCGGAGTTACTGTTCATCCCAAAGTTAGTGTTTTATTCCTAACACAGCAATTTTTCAATTCATTAAAGGGCGAGACGTCATCCATTTTATCCGTCTATAGTGTGTAAATACCACGTGCAGGTTTGCACTCGGGTCTCCTTTAGTGAACAGTGGACTAGTTCAACAAACAGACTTCATATTAAAGCATAATGAACTTTCTTTTACTTTCACACTATCCGTTGTTACCCAGATGAGGACGGGTTCCCTTCTGAGTCTGGTTCCTCTCAAGGTTTCTTCCCCTTAACATCTTCGGGAGTTTTTCCTCACCGCAGTCGCCACTGGCTTGCTCAACAGGGATAAATTCACACACTCAAAATCTGTATCCCGTGTTTATATATATCTCTGTAAAGCTGCTTTGAGACAATGTCCGCTGTAAAAAGCGGTAAAGAAATAAAATTGTATTGAATTGAATTGAATTGAATATAGTTACGTTTAATGTTGTGTAACATCCATGAAACAAGTGAGTTCCCTCACCAGCCTCGCTGTTTTTCTCTCTTTTGAAGTTAAGAAGACAAATCAATGCGTCTTGGCGAGAAACCACAAGGCACAATGTCTTGTAGTGACAGAAACACTTAGTCGCAGCTTTGCTTCTGAAGGTACGTTCACACGTACAGCGACGGGAGAACTTTCATTTGCAGTGAGAGCTGGCGACTTTCGGTGTGGGCGTGTCCGGCGATGCGATAAAAGTATCGCTCTATGCAAATCTGGAGTGACTTGGTGCAGCGAATACTAATAGGAGTCAATACAGTAGAGCGCACGTGAACCGCGATCCGTCATGCCGCCTGCGAGTCCTTTCGCCGAAGACAGGTGGCAAACAGCGCGCACTGCTTCTCGGTCATCTCGTAGGATATGATACATATTCTCCGCTCTCCCTCCAGAATGCTTAATCCTAGCGGCAAGAAAACCGGTGTGTTGTCAGAAGTGGAGTGCTACTTGCGCCACTCCAAAGTCTAGTGGAAAGCCTTCCCAGAAGAGTGGAGCAAAGTGGTGACCAAAACCATATTCACGCCCATGCTTTTGAAATGCTTAACAAGTCCATACGGGTGTGAGAGTTAGGTGTCCACACACTTACATTCCCATACAGTGTAAGCTACCTGTTGCTTCACTGTAACGGCACAGTTAGTGACTGCATAGAGATGCGGAGCGGCCAAATGGTAAACGGTCTGCACTTATACAGCGCCTTTTAACCTTAATGGTTCTACAAAGTGTTTTACACTGTTTCTCATTCACCCATTCACACACACACACTATGCAAGGTGCTAGCCTGCCATCAGGAGCAGCAAGGGGTTCAGTGTCTTGCCCAAGGACACTTTGGCATGTGGAGACGCATGGGCCGGGATTCGAACCGCCAACCCTACAGTACGATTAGTGGACAACCCGCTCTACCTCCTGAGTCACAGCTGCCCTGATTATACTGCTTAAATGACTATTTTCCTACGAAGAGAGAGACCGAAAGAGGGAGAGAAAGTGAGAGCTTTGTATTTTACACCTTGGAGGTATAATTAAAGCTTAATAAAACTCAAATTTGACCCTGTTTGCTGCTTTCAGAACTCAACCACTGAGACAAACCGCTGCATGAGACGTAAAAAGTAAAAAGTTCTCTGTAAAATAACTACTGAAAGAAACCATGCATTTTTAACACTGCTATAATAAGAAATACTGTGTGAGGTCACTTTTTTCACATTTTGAAATGATAGTCTTGACTTTAAAGTAGTCAGTAAAGTTCGTAAGAGGCAAATACTGAGCTGTGTGGCAGTTTTGTTTAAAACTGACTATTAATATAGTCAGAAAACACACTAATAAGTCTCCGGACATGAACCGTCGTGTGCTGGAAACCTTCTAGAAGCATAAAATGTACAGACCAACTATACACAAGCGCTCTCGTAATATATATTTGATATCTGACAATGTATTTGGGGTTTATAACGCTATACGCTTCGGTTGTGTTCATTACAGCTGTATTTGTGATTTATAGACTGATTTGTTTAAAAACAGTGAGTAAAATTCCCTGCACATCTCAGGTTTTATTCTGGTTTTCACTTCCATCTCTTTTTCTTTGTGTCACCATTGTAACTTGAGCACGTGGAAATGGGATTAGATGAGCAAAATCCCGCAGCTTTTACTGACTGATCTAAACCGGCTGTCTAAAATAAAAATAAACGCTTTTCCTTCCTGTAGCGATAATCATCCTCGTAAGAACTCGCTGCATGTGTTATAAAGTTGGTTTACTTGAATTTAGCGCCATTTCAACAAGGGCGCCAATACTTTCGGACACGACAGTAAGTGAGACCATTGGTCGTTGCATTTGATCACAATTTACATTTAAATGTCGAACACACTTATTTAGACTTATAGAGACTCCGAATATTTTCGGAAATAATGAATCACATGACTGATATAATCTGTATTTTGCAGGATGGCTTCTCCTGCGTTTAAGTGCACCTTCCTTACTTCCTGTCGCTGCTAAGCATTGTGTGTTTGTGTGTTCGTGTGTGTGCGTGCGTTTATCGATGTACAACAGTATTAACGCAAGTTACGGTGTTCCTTGCAGGGTAATTACTGTGTACTCTTTGCCTGTGTAGCACAACCATGACCTTTTCTTTAAGAGAGAGAGAGAGAGAGAGAGAGAGAGAGAGAGAGAGAGAGACGGAGACAGACTGAGTGATTTCCTGCTAGTTCAGCACAAACTCTTTGTGCTGTTCCAGTCCACGTTCCATCACAAACTGTAGCGAGGGTGTATTTTCGTGTGTGTATGTGTGTGTGTGTGTGTGTGGGGCGGGGGGGAGGGGGGGGGGACAGGACGCAAAACATACAAAATGTTCAGTGAGACACAGGACAGAGACAGGGCAATGAGAATAAGACTGACTGTCCAGCCTGCATCAGAATTACACTGCCAGGGAAAATATGGTTTTGTAAAATTGAGATACTGTGTGTGTGTGTGTGTGTGTGTGTGTGTGTGTGTGTCTGTCTGAGAGAGACAGAGAGAGAGAGAGAGAGAGAGAGAGAGCGAGCGAGAGACAGAGAGAGAGAGGGAGGAAGGAAGGAGCACAGGTCAGCAGGAAAAGAAGAGATTTGCTGACGTGCTATTTTCAGTCCATACACCCTTCATAAGGTATGACTACACTGTACTTTAAAAGACTTTAAAAGAGAGAGAGAGAGAGAGCGACAGAGAGAGAGAGAGAGAGAGAGAAAGAATGAATATCAGTGTTTTCACTGGATGTGAAGCAACACCAGCAAACGTGTCCCTCAGTTGCATGCTATTTAGTATTAACACACACCACATGACACATGCTATCTGTCAAGGTCATCTGAACACCCAGATTTCACACACACACACACACACACACACTTCAGGGCCGGTGTCCTTTACAAATCTTCACTACAGTTTACCATGAGACACTATGGTTTTATTCGATTAGCAGGATATTAGCAGGAGTGTACTGTGGTACGTCTTTCCCGTCGCTCGTGTTGCTCATTAGGTGATCAGTGGGACAGTTTTACCACAGAGGAGACATTAGCCATTAGCCATTAGCCTTATTACAGACATTAGCCTGAGAAACTAAGCCTGAATATGTCTTTAAAAACTTGTAAAAACTTTGTTTACAAAGCATTTTTTTTTTTTTTTAGTTGTGGATCATACGCATATTCATAAAAGATGGAAAGTACTGAATGTGATGAGGAAAAATCTAGTTTCACTTTATCGTTTGGGAAACAATATTATCCTGAATTTGATTAATCCCGCCAACGAAACGTTTCCATGTACGACATGCTTACCCATAATCCTCCTCTCTGCATTGGATACATGGATTCAGATGAATCCCATGAAATACCACTGCGATAGACTCCGGAGGCGGGAAAACAACCTGGATGGGACAGCAGTCCATCACAAGGCACCATGCACACACCATCACACACTCAGGCTACGCCCATGTTCATCTGGACAGATCTGAAAACGCCGTTTTCAACCGTTTACTAAAAACCGCTCGACCACGATGAAACGTCTGAAAACGCTTCCATCCCTATACTAAAGAGCTTCGGCCTGCGTCACTTCCGTCAGGCGTTTATTTACTCTCCAGCTCTATTTACTTTGTACAAAGTGACCTTAATCTTTAACAATGCTATCAATGTGGATAGCAGGCACAACAACTGCAGCGCAACATCGTCCACCAGCTCGTTGGTTTCGAGTGGAACGGGTCACATGACTGAAAATACGTCATTGTTTTTGAACATCTCCGTTTTCTCGGCCCACGCTACGACTCGAAATCGACGTTTTCAAATTTATCCGCTTGGGAAAGCGGTTTCAAAAAAGCTCTGTTTTCGCCGGACACATCAATCAGCCTTCTGGAATGTTTCTGGGAGGTGGGAGGAAAACTGAGAACCCAGAGAAAACCCACATGGGCATGGGAAGAACATGCGAAAGTCAGTAACCCGAGCTCAGGATTGAACCGAGGACCTCAGGGCTGTGAGGCAACAACGCTACCCTCGGCACCTCCCAAGCCACCAGTCAAACTGATGGAAATGAAAATGATTCAAACCAGTGCACTGGTGTAAATATTTACAATTTGGCTGCAGAGTCCAAAAACTATTGGCTGAAAGTTGGAAAAGCAAGCGTGACTGTATAAATATCCAGATCGGTGTCCGTGATATCAGACACCACACACACAGCTCTTTATGACCGTTGTACTATTGTTTGGACAGTGCATCAAATGAGTTTCCGTTCCTCTTTCTCAATTAGCGATGCACCGAAATGCACACGTTTGGCTGAAAGCCAAGACTAAAGGATTATCTAGTACACGATGTAGTTATCTCTAGATATAACGGGAAAACATCTCGATTATGCGACATGACGGTGCAAATCAATGTGAAAAGACTTTGGGTGGATACTAGCACTTGTTCGTTACGACGAAAATTTCATAACGTAAAATATAACATGAAAATCGAACTTCATAGGAGTATCCAATTACGGTTTACTAGACAGATTATACAGCTATCTGTACTGTCCCACCTCCAATCTCCAAACTATTAAAGGTGTGTCCATTCTGCTCATGAACATGACTCCACGGCATGACCTTTATGTTCAATCGGCTCACGGGTGTACCCCAAGTGAAGCGAAATCCAATCCGATCCGAGCAGGGATTGATGGCTGAGAGCTCAAGGGCCCTACAGTGGCTCTCCGGCAATCCTGGGAACTCTGCAGTCTTTCTGTTGCTAGCTGAGAACCTAACCGCTGAGCTCTCACTACTGTACTCCAATGCCACATGAGAGCTACCACTGCACTACAGTGTAAGAAGAAATAGAAATAATTTGACGGTTGGGAACACTTGTGGGCTGCGAGAACGTTCTCTACGGATAATTACTTTAGTTACTTTCGCATTACTCATCACAATACATACGTGTTTTGTTTTGTTTTTTCTCTCTCTCACCATTCTTTTCAGGAATGCCCATCAGGATTTAGTCAGCTAAGGTTAAATCCTCCAACCTGAGATGTAAGACTGCTGCATGTGCTCAAATTCTCATCAACAGTTTGACAATCAGGGTATTTACTAGCTCTGTACAAGTTATTAGACAGAGCTGAGAAGTTAACAATGCTTCCTGGGTGGCTCGCCAGAATGGGGGGCTGGGGGGTGTTGAACTGCGCTCAGACCGTCGGGAGTGCCTTAGAATGATGGGAATTGGCTAGTAATAAAACTCTGAAAAAATGGCTACTGGCTACATTTTACTGCATGCCTATAATTTACTCACTATTAGTGTTACAGGACAAAAACTTTTATAGGAACAGTGGTCGCTTTTGTTATATGGGTTGGTTCAAAGAGGAGTTTGGTGTTACTGCGGCTTTGTGTGTCTAAATCATGACACATAATAACATGAGCAAGACGTTCCTCATTGCATTTTAAACATCATTCCTTGCCAAGGGTGTTTCGTTCGTGCGTAGTTATTAATAGTTTGTATAGCCACTGTTACTACAGCTTCAAAAACACCTTCACCTGAATCATTATCAGGAAGTTTAGGGCCGAGCAAAACGCCAGCAAATATTGAGTCGACTTGTTAAGCTGCGAAGTTATTCTGTAAAAACTGAGGACGTATGTAAGTTCCTACAGAAAAGACACATGCAATATCTCCCACGTTATAAACAGGGGAGAAAACAGTTGTCCGAGCACTATCGCAGAGAACAGTTCAGCCTGTACCACGACACTGCTGAATTCTCCAGTCGGATCGGTCAGTAGGTGTGGAGTCACTCGTCTGTAGCTGCAGCTCTGACAGTAGAGCTGACTGCAATTCAAATCTCAGGTTTGTATTAACGCGCTCATTCGAAAACGTTATCGTTTCTATAGTAACAGATCACTCACGAGGACTTGTACGGTGGAAGCGCCACGTAATCTAATACCGTTTGCCTCACACCTCCAGGGGTCGGGGTTCAAATCTCTTGCATGTTCTCGCCGTGCTTCGGGGGTTTCCTCAGAGCACTCTGGTTTCCTCCTCCAGTCCAAAGACATGCGTTGTAGGCTGACTGGCATCTCCAATTTGTCTGTAGTGTGTGAATGTGTGTGTGATTGTGCCCTGTGATAGGCTGGCCCCCCGTCCAGCGCGTCCCACGCCTCGTGCCTCGAGTCCCCTGGGACGGACTCCAGGCTCCCCTGTGACGGATAAGTGGTAGAGAAAATGGATGGATGGATATGGTGAAGCTTTCAGTGACTAGATGTTTGTTTAACATTTATGGAAGGAGTCTCCAGTGTCAGTGCTTTCTAACAGGCAAGTCTTCAAGACAGCAGATTATTATTTTTTTTGTCTTTGTAAAGTAAAAATAAATAAATAAATAAAAACATGCTGGTGAGGGAACGACTGTTTATAGCTGCTCTATATGTAGTGTACATGGTAATAATGGGAACTAACTTGTTTTGCAGACATTCCACAACATTAATTGGAGCTATAAACAGATGAAATATACAACATGCTGTCGTTCAATAAATAAAAAAGATGTTCGTGTGTGTTTTAAGAAGAGTGAAACCCTTTGTGGCTTGCTGTTCCTGGAAAATATATAGAATAAACAACGTCGTGGTGGGAAACGCAACTACACGTCCCGCCGGGCCACGTCACACCACCCCATCGCTGATTATTTTCCTATATGAGCAAACTCCGAAGCATTTCACTCCTTACACATCTATCCATTAATCCATCCCTCCATCTTCTATACCGCTTATCCTTCCTTCAGGGTCGCGGGGAACCTGGAGCCTATCCCAGGGAGCATCGGGCACAAGGCGGAGTACACCCTGGACAGGGTGCCAATCCATCGCAGGGCACAATCACATACACACTCACACACCCATTCATACACTACAGACACTTTGGACATGCCAATCAGCCATGTCTTTGGACTGGGGGAGGAAACCGGAGTACCCGGAGGAAACCCCCGCAGCACAGGGAGAACATGCAAACTCCACACACACAGGGCCACGGGAATCGAACCCCCGACCCTGGAGATGTGAGGCGAACGTGCTAACCACTAAGCCACCATGCGCCCTCTCCTTACACATTTAACACATAAATATGTTTTTTTTTAAATTATATCTAACATTTTCCTGTAACTGCACAACGAGCACTCGTATGGGAGGATACCTAAAAAAAAGCCTGACGTGCGCTAACAGAAATGCTTGTGGTTTGCTGGGCCGTGATGTGGTGTGTGGTCTGACCCGCAGGGGGTGGAGAGTAAAACACTGGGTTTGGGGAGAGGCTGTGTGCATCACAGGTTTACACTGGCTGCGTTTCATCAGGCAGGGTCGTCGGTAAACCAGGTGCGCGACAACATGTAGATCTGAAATGAGCGCACAAAACGAGGAGGAAGGAAGGGAAGAAGGAAGGAAGGAAGGAAGGAAGGAAGGGAAGAAACAAGCAGCCAGTGAGTAAAGAATAAGAGAGAGCGAGAGACTGCAGTAGGCTCTGCTGCCAGATTACCGTCTGACGTAGCATTATCACAGTGCTGATAAGAGCGAGCGAGAGCGAGAGAGAGAGAGAGAGAGAGAGAGAGAGAGATGGAAAGAGACAGAGGTGAAGTCAGAAAGGAGGCTTTATGGCTTGAACACGACAGTCCTTTTACTGCCACGCAGCGAAAGAAAGAAAGAGGAGAGGCGAGAGAGAACAGGCTTCACAGCGGGAGACTGCAGGATTGGAGTTGAGACACAGGGAGATAGAGAGAGAGAGAGAGAGAGAGAGAGAGAGAGAGAGAGCGAGAGAGCGAGAGAGAGAGGAAGCAAAAGAAAAAAGCACTGAAAGATGAAAAACAAAAAGACAAAGGGAATGAGACCAGCACTAGGAGGTTACAAGGAAGGAGAGGGTTGTCGAAGAGCGGAGGAGGAGAGAAAGAAAGGGAGGGTGAGAGCGAAAAAATAGTAAAAGTAGACAAAGAGAAGAGTGTCAAAATCAAATGCATTAAGAGCGAGGAAGAGATATCAAATGGTGAAACACACACACACTCACACACACACTCACACACATACTCACACACACACACAAATTGTCCAAAAAATGCCTTTATGTACTATTAAAGTCTTATATTATGACATTAGATTTTAATCACATATATTTGTTATTTATTCTTACAATTATAGATATTATAATACTTCCTTAAGAATACTAATTTTATTATCACTCTGTAATATTATTATAAACCTTTATTCTGATTCTTTTCTTTCTTCTTATTCATTTATCCACAGTAATATTTGCTCCTGACATTTAGCGCGACATGTCTTATTCCATGAGATCCCTCGTGTGCCTCCATCGTCCCGTTTTTACAGAAAGCTCTTTTCTCCGTATTGAAACTCATCTGGACAGAACGACTGCACTGTGATTCATCTTCGGCTTGTATGAAATAAGCGGCAGCGTCGAGCACATGACACCGGCGTGATAATTACCTTCACATCTTCTGCTTCTGAGCTTTACTACACACACCTCGCGTCTCAACCGTGAGAGAAATGACACACACACGCACGCACGCACACGGTTTTTCACAGCAATGTGCCCTTCCACACAGGACGAGAGAGGCAGCGAACATGCCAGGAATTCCAGAGGCAGCGGCATCGTGACGGGAAGAACGGCGGCTCGAACTCCCACTTACTCGTGGAATGCAACTCTTTAACCTCTTAATCAGCACGGCGGCCTAGACAATGATGGAACAGCTTTCATTTAACTCCCGCCAAACACACACTGCGCTTTGCTCATCGTAGCATGATACCTGAAAAACATTCCTCGTTTATAATCCAGATAGTGACACCTGTGCGAGGTCGTGTACAAGAGTGTGTAAGAGGTGAAGGGAGGAAAATTAAGGCCAGAGCGCGGGGTGTCACTCGTATCCACTCGCAGAACACGCACAAAGGAAAGGCACACATCTGAGCTACACACACACACACACACACACACACATAAAGGCAGGTGAAAAGAAGGGAAACCACAGGACAGAAATACAGCTCGATGCTCAGTGTACATCAGAAGGTTCCAGAATAACACAGACGCTGTAATAAGAGACTCTTAAAAAGTGTTTAAGAATCAATAATCAGAGGAAGGCTACTTCCTGCCAAACCTGAAGAGGAATAAACAGTAAAAAATAGAGATGGCACAGCTCTGATACACAGGATCGATAACGACCCGTACTACAAAATCAAATAAAAAATACAAATAAAAAAATTTGTGGTTTGGAGGAAAAAAAAAAAAAAAAAAAAAAACGGACAAATTTGATCTGAGACTTGAATCGGAAAAGGATTTATTTGATTTTTTTTGGAACTGTAATAGTTTAGATATAAACAGTCCATACATGATTTTTTGTGATCGTTTGCAGCCAAACAAGCCAAACACTCTCTCGAAATTCGAGTTTTTTTGTGCTTCTTTGTGGAAAATTACTTGAATTGACTAAATCGTAATTGCACGAAACGAAAGCGTTGCACGGTATTTCGCAGTGACGTTTGTTGGTAAATGACGCACGTGAATGTTTGACGCACGTGAATCGAAGAGGGCTTTGGCGGAATGCGCGTTGAGACGATGTCACATGACGAATCTTGGTCCAAATCTGCGGAAAATCTGCAGTCATTTCGAAAGGTTTCCTTGATTTTGCGTTCATTTCTACGATCACAAAAATCCTGGATGTACCGATGTACAGAAACTTGATTGTATTTTTTTGCTAGGATTTATTTTAATTTATATTTATGACATTTGCAATGTACGTGATTTGTGTGTGTGTGTGTGTGTGTGTGTGAAAGCTGTCGTTTTGTGTAAGTCATGTTTCAGCTATGCACTTTTTCCCGCTCAAGTTAAAAAATAATAATAATAATAATAATAATTTTAAAGTTTTTCAGAAAAAAAAAAAAAATACCAGATGGGTCAGCTGATATCAGCTGATACTGAGGGATTTGATATTTTTAGCAGAAAAGAAAATGTGGCGTCAAGCCATCTCTCGTAAAATTAAACAACAACAAACAAACAATAAAAGAACCAAATCCCTTGTTAAAGGTCCCTTGTAGAAACTGTGAAATGGTTCCACACGGCCGACATTTTCACTGTCGACCTGCTGCTCAAATGCGTCTGTGCAAGAGAGCAAAAACAACAACAACAACAAAAAAACCCCAAACAGCTTTTAATAACTTTTTTAATCAGTATTACCGTTAAAATTATTTGTAAAATGTTAGATATGACACTTTGTTGCAGACCTATTTAATGCTTGAAGGTTTTTTGGGTAAATCTGTCAGCCTTTTTGGCGACCAATGAAAAAAACACTGCTAACACGTTACAATAACAGTACATGAATATTCATACACTAATACCTGTGTAATTAATAATTACTTAAATATGAACTAATGATGAGTTAAAGCATGTACTAATCATGAACTAATGAAGATCTGACCTTAACTATGACGTGAGTTTTACGAATTTGTACGTGATTAAGTAGGGTATATGACGTTGGGGTAAACTAAGTCATGAAACATGCGCTTTAAAAAAAAAAAAGAATTAAAAACGCACAATTTTAAATTGTTTATATAATTTGCCATATGCAGCTGTGTACATAAACCAAGTGCCCAGGCTGTTGATTTGTCCACTCCTGCAAAACACATCCATATACATGAATAGAAGAATTAAGAATGTC
The DNA here is from genome assembly GCF_023375685.1 of Ictalurus furcatus. Taxonomy (NCBI): domain Eukaryota; kingdom Metazoa; phylum Chordata; class Actinopteri; order Siluriformes; family Ictaluridae; genus Ictalurus; species Ictalurus furcatus. The sequence goes on along the minus strand of NC_071257.1, from coordinate 29,460,393 downwards.
ACTCCTAATGTTTCTGCTCCCTCTCTGTCTTGTTTTTTTCAGCCTAATGATGGCCACCTTCACTTGCATCGACGTCTCTTTGGAACGCATATTGAGCGTTCCAGTGAACAGCTACGGCACCAAAGGCAAATTCAACACTTGGAATCAACTCCAGACCTTTTATCTGCTTATTCTGTCATGAAATAATGTAACGAGGAAACAGGCCACACCTGGCCATGAAACTGCGTATCAGTCAATTGTCAAATTCCTTTTGAGCCAGTGAAAATGGAGAGACTATTAAAAAAAAGAGTCTGTAATTCCTAAACGGTTAATGCAATATGTTTGTTAAAGCCCTTGAATCAAAGCTGAAAGTGTACACTTCATTCACACCTTGATTGTACAAATACTTAAGGACCTGACTGTAATTACACAAAACCCACAACATACACCCCTTTTATTCATTAGAAAACAGGAAAATGTCACAAACTATTTTTGGCTACAAGAGGCATATTGGGTGCAGCAGTGGATAGGGGCAGCGGTGGATAGGGGCAGTGCTGGCTTAGTGATTGGAAGGTCGGGGGTTCAAGCCCCAGCACTGCCAAGCTGCCACTGTTGGGCCCTTGAGGAAGGTCCTTAACCCTCTCTGCTCCAGGGGCGCTATATCATAGCTGACCCTGCGCTCTGACCCCAACTTCCTAACATACTGGGGTATGCGAAGATAAGAATTTCACTGTGCTGTAATAAAGACCAATAAAAACTCATTATCTCATATTGTTAATTTAGCTTGTAAACCACAATGAGGCTTCGGGACATCTACAGTGAGAGAATCTCCGACATTTTCTTCTTATGGCATGTGAAATACACACAGATCTGGGCCAGTGTACAGTGACATTAGCTAATGATAATCTGCTGTGACACCTGAGATGATCTGATGAGCCTCATGTTGATGAGCTGATGACAGGAAAGAACTTGTGGCAAAAATGTTCAATAAAAAGAGGAACTCATTTCCAATGGTGAAAAATCAAATTTACACCAATTTGCCACTCAGCCCAAATATAGCTGTTCAGCCAAGACGTTTGTTTGATAATTGCCCGTTAGTTTTGCACAGGAGCAACAAGGCTAAAGATCGTAATGAAAGCTACAGTGTTTAGTATCTAATGTAATGAACGTCGGTTCAGCGTTCAGAAACATATAGTCAAACAGTCATTATGTTTTCTTGATATTGGTATGGTAGATAATCTCAAATACAAAAATGATAAAATAGCAAGTAGAGACCATGTTTACAAACTTAAACTCAAAGTGGAATTATAGTATATTCTCTATTATACCACACCGCTGCTGAATTCTCGATTCTGATTGGCTGACAGACGTTCTGAGGTGTGCAATTATTTTTCAGTAAATGCACAGCTAAAGTAGTTCCAGTCAGGTCTTGACCGCGTTACAGTTCCATATCACTTCGCCAAGGGAACTGAAATAACGGGAAAAGTACAAACACAGCACAGCACACACAATTAACAACAAACAAAATGACAGACAATTTAGATTTTCCATAAATAAGTAAGGAATAACTGACGACGGGACGGTTAATTATTAGAAAAATAACGTGCACCTGAGGTGGTAATGCGGTCACGATGCGAAGCGGAGGCATGAGCCATTGATATTCAGTTTTTGGAGAGAGAGAGAGAGAAAGAGAGGGAGAAAGAGAGAGAGAGAGAACAAAGAAAGAGAGCGTTCACGAGAAAGCATGTGTGATTGCAGTAATGATACAGATAAGCCAGTAAACAAGTATCAATATTTATTTATTTATTCATTGTATTTTCTGCGGTAATAAAAAAAACAACATGTGAACAAGTAGGCCTATCAATATTTATTTATTTAGATTTTATATATATATATATATATATATATATATATATATATATATATATATATATATATTATCAGCATGAAACGAAAAAAAAAAAAAAAAAACCCTGAACTCACTCACTCACTCACTCACTCACTCCAATAACTGCATATCAATAGTCTAAGCCTCCGTTACTAGCTTGAAAGTTTTGGAATTTGAGATGGCATGCGTAATAAATTAGTTCCACACACGAGAGCATTTTAAGGACAAAGACCTGACAAATGTCTTGAAATAAAACATCTGAACATGGTCTTGAGGTGTGGTAACTGTGGCGTAAGCGGGATTGACTCCGGTCTGTTGAATTATTAGAAAATCATGCACACCCGAGGTGGTACTGCAGCCACGATGCGAAGCGGCCGGGTGCGTCCATCCATCCATCCATCTTCTACCGCTTACTCCTTTTCAGGGTCACGGGGAACCTGGAGCCTATCCCAGGGAGCATCAAGCATAAGGCGGGGTACACCCTGGACAGGGTGCCAATCCATCGCAGGGCACACTCACACACACATTCACACACCCATTCATACACTACGGACACTTTGGACATGCCAATCAGCCTACCATGCATGTCTTCGGACTGGGGGAGGAAACCAGAGTACCCGGAGGAAACCCCCGCAGCCCTTGCGGGACTTGAACCCCGCACCCTGGAGGTGTGAGGTGAACGTGCTAACCACTAACCACTAATATTACACTCAGCTATCGTTTACATCGTACCATAAAGGACACACCTGACGTGTTTTTCCCCCTCGCTCGTTTTCTCGCGCACGCCCTCACCTTTATTTGGACATCTCTTTAACACGGATCGTGCTCTTCTTTGCTCCTCTCAATAGGTAGAATCCAAATGATAGCCATTATTTGACGTGGTTAAAACATAACTACTGAAATCGTTAATACTACTGGTGATCATTTTGACACAAAGTATAACACTGTGATTGTTTCGACTCTCGATTGCAAACTGTCTGAAAACAGTGCGATCATTTTGACACATGATTGCGATTTGAACTCCAAGCATCCATCCATCCATTCTCCACACTGTTTGTCCACTGTAGTGTCGCAGTGATGCTGGATCCCTGCGTCTTGCACCATAGGCTGGGAAACATCCTGGACATGGCCGGTCGTTCCGTCACAGGGATTACACACAAACATACACACTTGCGCTCATACCTACGGGCAATTTAATTCACCTGACCTGCATGTCTTTGGATTGTGGGGGGGAAACTGGCGATCTGAACTATTTATAGATATGATAAATATTGAATATATCTGCTGATCTAGCGTACAATTCTGTACCTTTCGTGGTCTCATGCACACACCAAATTCATGGTCTCTAAACTGAGTCTTGAACAACGCCACGCTGGTTACACCTTAACGGCATCAGAGACGCTGTGAAGTCAGGTTTTAAATAATCCATAAGCACTTGCGGCGCTGTGATTTCAGTTCAAAGACGAATAATTGTACAGCCTTACCATACTGATGTCTCAGAGGTCAAAGTTTTGTGGTTTAAATACCCACTAGAGGTCTCTGTTAAAGTTTTGAAAGCATTTTTAAAAAAAAAAAAATATATATATATATATATATATATATATATATATATATATATTCAGCTTTTCCATAGTCAGGTAAATGCTGCTTTCAGAACCGTCACGTCCGTAACAACGGGTTTTCCTCATAAATGCGAAAACGAAGATTAAAATCAAATAAATATTTCATGTCCTATAGAGAAGCCAACCCTTCTCCATTCGGTCTGTATTAATACCTCTGGTTTGTGCATTTGATTTCACAGAATTCCTACAAAAGGATCACGTCTCCCAAAAACTTGTCCTTTTTTTTTTTGTCACGTCCGTAACGCAGGTATGTTATTTCCCTCGTCTAAAATAGAAAACATTTGTATAGATCGATATTTTTCTGATGTCTGGACTCAATAAATACATGTGATAAATACATTCTCGGAGAATTTATATTTGAAGTTTGGACTGTAAATGTCACGTCCATAACGCTGGAATTGCTCGACTACATTTCTTTTGGAGGCAGAATTATACCAGAGACGTTCTGTGAGTGATAATAGACGGTGTATTTTCTTCAAGCAGGGCTTTGTGTCTCATCAGTCAGCTCTTGCAATCTAGGGAAGAATTTATCTAGGTCATCCAATCACTTCTCTAGACCGAAGACAAATAAACTTTTTTTTTTGTTTGTTTAATTAATACGTGTTAATGTCCCATGGCTCCATAAAACCTATTAATGTCTTTATCTGTTGAACGAACATGAACACAAGCCTGAACTTGTGCTGCTTCATGTTAGTTCTCAGTGAAATAAATCAATCTTCAGATCGATGTGGTTCAGTGGAATAATCTGGCTGCTGCCTGATTTAGACACTATTGTGCTTTTGCTCTTGATAAAATTCTAATATTGGCATCTATAAATGTACTGTTATAACTGTTACCTGCTGCAGAGGCAGTTTTAAGAGCTTCCACTGCAAATGGTCCAGGGTTCAACAGAAATATGTTTGCTATTAATGACATCTCAGTGACCTGTCCATGGTCACTAGATTCAGGGGGTCAAGGTCTTGCGTAAAACCAATGATTTGTGTATTATGACAGATTACACCAATGTTATAGCAATGTCTATAGCCGGTCAGGAGAATACAGTAATCCGTTCTTCAGTCATTGTATCGCCTTTCTCCAGCCAGTGTTGGACCTGGAGCCCAATGACACTTTAATCTCCAGCTTCAGATCTAATGGTGTCACTGAAAAGCAATATAGTCACCTTCCCTTCCATATGACCTGATTTATGAGCAGTGCAGCCAAAATTGCTGTCCAACACAAGGTCTCGCGTCATAATGTACACGCACACACAAAGACACAGACACACTGCACGTAAGACACACCCAGTCCTCTCCTTGTCAAGGTGAAAACGGACAATAACAAATAAATACGCCCATCACGACCTATGCGCCTATTGAGCGCAGACTATAAAGTAGGTGATGGGGGGCTGGGCGAGGCTAATGAGACTGTGGAGGTGAAGGCACTTCAAGCAGAAATAAATAACGCTAAAGTTGACCACAGCGTGGGCAGCGCTACCATTGGGCATGCTCAGGAAGTGATGTGGCAAGCCAAAACCACCCCCTCCACCCAAGAAAATGAGAGATGTTTGTGTACTGATGATGAATAACCCCCGTAGAGTTTCAGGATCCTCATGGGAGTGGTGGGTTTTCGTTTTTTTGGCTCCTCGGGGTTCCACTAACCCAAACGAGGCTCTGCACACCATCAGCAAGGCTGCTTTTAGAGTTGCGGCTGTCATCTTGTATTCCAAGGTGATGCCATTTTGGCCACAAGCAGCGAATCCCCAATGAGTGATTAGGGGGAGAAAACTGGGTTTAAAAATGGCTTCTCGTTTAAGTGGAGAAGCAAGAAATATTAGGGGTGACGGATCTTGACAGGTGATGTATGGCTAGCTTAGATAAACACAGGAATCCCTGGAGAGCGAGCTAAACTAGGAGATCGGCATCACCATCCAACAATAAATCTGACTTTGAGCGCGTCAGCAAATATGATCTAGGAGCTAATGTCAGACGTGGGTCAAATGCGAATAAACCATTTTTGAAAATATTTCACATAGTAAAGATAAAGCATTGCGATATTTATGTGCATCACATGTCCAAAAAAATGGGCCTGTGATATTGGACTCAAAATCAAGAACAAGCTGAATTTCTCCAATTGTATTCACCTCATTTCTTATCTTATTTGCTTTCCAAAAGTGTGACTCAATGCTAAAATGATTCAAGTGTCCACCAATGTGATTCAATTAGAATCTGACTGCTGTCTAGATTTTATTAAATATTTTTTTTTAAATGCCACAAGGATCTGATGTGTATCACCTTTCAGGCTGGAGCTCAAGCAATCAAATGATTACCTTGTAATATGAATAGACTCGAGCTAATAACAGTTATTCTGTCAGAAAATAAAAGGTTCATCCAGTACAATGGATAGTTAAAAGTTTTAGCTTCCAAAAGGGGTTCTACTTGAGCATCTCTTTAATAAACACTTTGCTGTAGGCTTCCACTTTAAGTGTCCCTCTAATAGGACAAATCAAAGAGGTTTCAATGACTTAGCCTTATTCGCAAAATACAGTTAACAAGACACAAATATTGTTGAGAGACACAAATTGCTGTAAGTACCATATGGTTCCATTTAGGAGCAGGCTGCATAAGTAGGCAGCATTTTGTGTGTTCCTTTATGCTCCTCAAATAAATGTCGTCCCATTCAGACTGCATTGTAAGCATTTCATTTCTTTTTTCGTCATTTATTAATTCATTAGAGAGCAAACCGGGCATGTGGAATCTCAGGTGCGCTTCCCAATCCAACATTTTGGTTGCCTGGAAACCTAACTGACTTGGTAAAAAAGTGGTAGATAACATAATGTAATGAAGTATGGCGAGCTAGTTAGCTACTTAACTGCATAAATACAGACTAAAGGAAACAAACAAATACATGATCATTTTTACAAAAAGTCAGCAAGTCATTGATAAATATTTTGACTGTGTACTGAGTTGTTCACATGTAAAAGATTCCTAATACCATTCTCTCATTCCTCCTTTACCTTTCCACACTTCCACATGGATCTCCAATCGTAGCGTACTCATGCCTGGCCTTTCATGGCCCTACAATACACTCGCTGAAATGTTCACCCTTGAAGGTAAGCACATTTTCTGCCTCATTGGACAAACTCTGTGGTATCATTAGATCCATAGAGGGAATGAACTCTGTCCTTCTTTCTTTCGTTCATTCACCCTCTATCCATCAGGATGAAGAAGGAGTAGCTTAAATCATGGGACGGCGAGAAGAGCGCCAACCTGCAAGCCTGCAGAGAAGAAGAAATCCAGCCATGCATCATTTCATCCGTTTTATAGTACATCCTCTGGTGATATAGTGATTCTGGTGCTGTGAGTGCTTCAGTGTTCTGCTCTTCAATCTCTTTGGAGGGTTTCCAACCTCAAAAAGCGTACAGTGTACATATGGAAAAGGAGGACATGATGACCTTGACATCAAGTAATTTCTAACGTACACATTTACATTAATAGCAGTACTTATCCTTAGGCCAGTGATTAACCAGAGTCTCAAGATACCAACAAGCTCAAGCATTGCCAGGACAGGGGTCAGTGCTGAGACATACAGTGGTGCTTGAAAGTTTGTTAGAATCTGCATAAATATGACCTAAAACATAATCAGATCTTCACACGAGTCCAAAGAAGTAGATAAACAGAACCCAATTAAACAAATGTGACAAACATTTTATACTTGGTCGTTTATTTATTGAGGAAAATGTTACATATTTGTGAGGGGCAAAAGTATGTGAACCTCTAGGATTAGCAGTTACTATGAAGGTGAAATTAGAGTCAGGTGTTTTCAATCACTGGGATGACAATCAGGTGTAAGTGAGCACCTTGTTTTATTTAACGAACAGGGATCTATCAAAGTCTGATCTTCACAACACATGTTTATGGAAGTGTAACATGACATGAACAAAGGAGATTTCTGAGGACTTCAGAAAAAGAGTTGTTGAAGCTCATCAGGCTGGAAAAGGTTACAAAACCATCTCTAAAGTGTTTGGACTCCACCAATCTACAGTCAGACAGATTGTGTACAAATGGAGGAAAATTAAGACCATTGTTACCCTAAGAGCGGTCTACCACAAAGATCAATCCAAGAGGAAGACGTGTAATAGTCTGCGAGGTCACAAAGGAGCCAGGGTAACTTCTTAGCAGCTAAAGGCCTCTGTCACATTGGCTAATGTTAATGTTCATGAGCCCACTATCAGAACACTGAACAACAATGTGTGCATGGCAGGGTTGCAAGGAGAAAACCACTGCTCTCCAAAACGAACATTGCTGGCCCTCTGCAGTTTGCTAAAGATCATGTGGACAAGATAGTCCAGTGGCACCATTGCCTCTTCAGCAACCAACTCATTACCATCAAACCCTAACAGTCCTGGGACGCCAACTCCCTGGTTAATATTTTTGGTTTAAACTACTATGTTGATCGACCTTTAAAACCTCAGGAAAACTCAACCAGGTCAAACAGCAGTAGGCAGCTATTCTTGAAGCCCCAGGATCTGAATCCATGATTGCTTTCTAATTAGGTTAACATTGGACTATGCAGTATGAAGTATAAATAATTGATGAATTTAAAGTGGGTGGGGCCAATCTTGGTTGATTTCATTTGGTATATAAATAAAACTTTAATCAAACTGCTATGGTACAACTCTGAACAACCTAGAAATCAAAACACAACCCAGGCAGAATTCATTAACGTAGGTTACCTGATCAAAATCAGCATTGGTAGCTTTATAAGTTCTGATTATTCTCTAGCACTGTTGTGTTTAGCTGTGCTTGATTGACATAACACACTGGGAGTCTTAGGATTCTCATTAAAATATTGGGACAATACAGACAGTTTAGCTGATTTTTTAGCAGTGTTTGAGCTGCTTCAGATTATTGGTATATCCCATGGCATGCCATCAAATCAAATTTCAACCAGTTGAAAATAAAATTATTATTATTTTTTTTTTTAACCCAGAAATTCAGGCACACAATGTTCAGGAAAGTCAATTTTCTCTTTCTACAAGTTTGTGCATAATGTAATTTGTCATACCCAGAAAAACAGTGACATGAACAACCCAAGCTGTGCTGTTCCTATTTTTACTTGTTATTATTCCCCCCCCCCTTATTATTTTTAATTGATCACTAAAAACCTGTGTAACCCACTCATAATAACTTCATAATGGACCGACAGATGGAGGAAAAGAAGGAACCGGGTGAATTTCAGAACTGGAAAAACATGACAACACAGACATGCTATTTTTTCAAGTGTAATTAATTTCTAAACATACTCCCACCCTTTCATACCATGCTTAAAACGGAGGTTTAAGGTAGAAAATGACACCCGGTCCTTCTTCTTAAATCAGATAATCATCTTGCATTCCAATCAAGCCCATCTTCTAGTAAGATACGGTTTGTCATTCATCTCACACATGCTCGAGTGATGTATACGCTTCCGAAATATAAAATCTGGAGGCAGCACAGTGTTTATCTCTGTATACTTATTCTCCATCTCTCTCTTTTTTTTCTCTCTGTGCTTTTTTTTTTCTGTCTAATCCTGTGCGGCCCATGTCCAGCATCTCTCCTTCTCCCCGCTGGACCACTCATGAGCCATGGAGGAGTGCTATTTTTCTTTCTTTCTCTGGTCATCTCTTGTGTTATCATCCCCCTCTGGATAGCTATCTCACTCCCTCTCCTACGTTTATCAGTGTGTTCCAGCCTGTCACACGCACATACGGGTCAACAAAGAGCTCGATCGGCCCAGGGATGAGCAGAGAAGCCTTGGGGTGGGCCGGTGGGCTGAAAAGAGCTATTTCAATTTTATTAAGGGTTAAAGAGGCAAATGTCGCCATCAGTGATCTACAGGAAATTCCTGAAAGGGGTCTAAAGATACATTTTTACTGACAGACGGTTAACAGGCTATGTAATGTACAGTAAAGAGATTAGATGATGAAAGCTGTGCTGTTTTTTTTTTCATGCTTTTCTTCAGATCAACTTGCATTTGGATTTTAATCGCTTAGAAGAATTAGATGTAAAACTGCCTCAAAGAGTGAACGTTAGCACTTGCACTACACTATGTGTTCTTCTCAACTACATCAGGAAAAAAAATGTTGCATTATTATTAAGAAATAATAATAAACTCATATGGAGGTAATGTAATTTTATCACAAACTATGACACACAGATGTTATTGCTTATTTTGCCACAGAAATATTTTTGGTTCGATGGCTATTTAGTTGAATGTGAAATTTATGATGTTGTAGGATCCATGTAGAATGATGTGAAAAAGTATTTCACGTGATTTCTTCTGGTTTTGTGTAGATCTCATACTAAACAGTTTCAGACATTAAAACAAAATCTAACATAAAACAAAGCCAACCTGAGTAAACACAAAATGCAGTTTATAAATGATAATGATTACTGAAGCAAAAACTTTATCCAATACCAACTGGGCTTGTGTGAAAATGTTTTTGCCTCCGTAGTTACTAATTCCACAAATCTATGAAACTGCAGTCATAATGCGGTTCAGCTGGACTAGACACAACCAGGCCTGATTACTGCAAACCCTGTTCAATCACATCAACACTTACATAGAACCTTTTCAAGAGCATGAAGTTGGTTAAAAGGTCTTACCCAGGAACACACTATGCTAAAGCTGAAAGAAATTCCAGAAATGATGAGGAAGAAGGTGATTGAAATACATCAGTCTGGGAAGTGTTACATAGCTATTTCAAAGACTCTGGGATTCCAAAGAACCACAGTGAGAGCCATTATCTCCAAATGGAAAAACTCAGCACACTAGTGAATCTTTGTAGAAGTGGCTGACCTTCCAAAATTCCTCCAAGAGCACAGCAACTACTCATCCAGGAAGTCACAAAAGAGCCAAGGACAACATCAAAGGACCTACAGGCCTCTCTTGCATCAATAAAGGTCACGGTTCATGACTCCACTATCAGAAAGACACTGGGCAAAAGTGGCATCCATGGAAGTGTGGTGAGGTGAAAACCACTGCTAACCCAGAAGAACATTAAAGCTCATCTGAATTTTGCTAAAACACACCTTGATGATCCTCAAACCTTTTGGGAGAATGTTCTGTAGAGTGATGAGTCGAAAGTGGAACTGTTTTTAAAAAGAAAGAAAAAAAGAAGCTAAATAAAAGTTTTGGAGTGACCTACACAGAATTCCACAAAAAAATCATCATACCTACGCTCAAGCATGGTGGTGGAAGTGTGATGGTGTGGGGATGCTTTGCTGCTTCAGGACCTGGACAACTTGCAATAATTGAGGGAAACATGAATTCTGCTCTCTACCAGAAAATCCTAAAGGAGAATGTCCGGTCTTCAGTCTGTATGTTGAAGCTCAAGCACAACTGAATTATGCAGCAAGACAATGATCCAAAGCATTGGAGTAAGTCCACCTCTGAATGGCTCAAAAAAAAAGCTAAATGTTTTGGAGTGGCCTAGTCAAAGTCCTGACTTGAACCAATCGAGATGCTGTAGTAGAATCTTAAACGGGCAGTTCATACTCGAAAACCCTCCAGTGTGGCTGAACTAAAGCAATCCTGCAAATAAGAGTGAGCCAAAATTCCACCACAGCGCTCTGAAAGACCGATCTCCAGTTCCTAGTTGTAGTTATTGCTGCTAAAGCTGGCACGACCAGGCAATTATATCACACTGGTGATAGGTGTTGGATAACTTTTATTTTTTTTTGCTTCAATTAAAAAAATAAAATAAAATAAAAACTGTATTCTGTGTTTACTCGGGTTGCCTTTGTTTTATGTTGTATTTCATTCAGAGATTTAATAAATAATTTAGTATGAGATATACACACAAACAGAAGAAATCAGGATGGGGGCAAATACTTTACACAGAAATCATTTTAAAGCACAGTACGACTGAATCCTGAGTTGCTTAATATTCACTAGATATGCTCACTGCATCAGTTGTAACATACTGAGAGGAAAACAGCAACTACTTTTTCATATGTGAGAAATAAATTACACCATGAATGACATGCGGTTATTCCGAGCTATATTTCTACGTCAAATCACGCAGCGTTTGCTGGCCAAAACGATTAGGAAACATTTCAATAGACTTACATTAGGCAAGTGAAAGTAGAACACGGGATTTTAAACATCTGCACGCTGCCTTTGAATGCATAAATATTATGAAAATATAATAGTGGTTCAACACTGGAATTAATTCTGACATGGTGTAGCGCAAATAAACCCATTTAAGACACTGATTGATGAACGAGCTGATACACTTTCAACTGTGAAAGAAATGAAATTGAGTGCAGCAAAACTACAAAATATGAACATATTTATACAATATGTTAGTCAAAGAGAGCGAGCAATGGAAAGAGATGTTCACTTCCGCTAACACATGCTTGAGTTTTTACTCGCTGCGTGCCACAGACAAAAGGTGACACAGTGGAAGAAACAGGCAGATCCACATTGTGGGCTCATTTTTTTTTTTTCACTCTCTTGCTCTCCCTGTCTCGCTTGACCGCCTCTCACACACACACACACACTCCTATTTTATTACATATAATCCCCCCGCCTTTCCCCTCGGTCTCCATGTCTCCCTTTGTCTCTCTGTTAAACATCTCTTCTTTTATTTGTCTCCGCATTTCTGCAATCGAGATTGTGGCCATACTTGGACTGTTGTCCTTTCTTTCTCGCTCGCTCGCTCACTCTCGCTCAACATGAATTGGCTTTTCTTTGATAGATAAATGAGCCTATTATGCCCAATTGAATCAATTCATTAGTGGTAATGGATCATTTCTGCCTGTTCCCACTTAAACAGAGGCCGAGAGAGAGGGGGAGACCGAGAGAAATTGAGAGAGACCGAGAGAAAGAGGGAAAGAGACAGAGTGAGAGAAACAGCGAGAGAAGAGGGGCAAAGCAAGAGAAACAACAAGAGAGAGAGAGAAAGCGAGCGAGAGAGAAGGAGAGAGAGAAGGAGAGAGAGAAAGCGAGAGAGAGAGAAGGAGGACAGTTGATGGTATTCTTCCTTCATAGTTAAGAAGGCTGCAGAAGTCTAGACTTAACACCACATGATATTGAATGATGCATGCAGAAACACACACACACACACACACACGTGAGCATGCACACTCGCACACAGACACACACGCACGTGCACACTCGTGCACACACACACTCGTGCACACACACACTCGTGCACACACACACACACACACACACACACACACAAGCAGGCAGTGATTCAATTTAGCCTTGAAGCACAGCGAGTCTGTGATAGACACAGCAGAGCGCCTGCAAGAAGGGGGTAGCGGGGTGCGTGTGGAGGGGTGCGAGGAGCAGGAGCCAAATTGAAAGTTAGTGTGCAAAGTGAATTATCGCTGGCTCCGTTAAGCCTCACTGGCTAGGAGGTGTGTGTGTGTGTGTGTGTGTATGAGAGTCAAGATGGTTGGGAAATATAAAGCTGTATACTGGAGGAGAAAGATTGGAAGAGCCAGGAGAAACACCCACAAAGACAGACACACACACACACACACACACACACACACACACCTGAGAGTCTCAATTCCTCCTACAGCTCCTGCATCTCAAACCCAGTCCAGCATCATGAGTATCTGGTTCATCTTCTGGCCCTGTGTTTGCACTTGAATCCAGAGAATGCTAGCTCGACCCACAGGTAACGTCACACAACACGAAGCGCATTTTCATCCAGAGATGAAATCTAATTTCAATTCAAATGAAAAGAAATTACAACAAATTGCTGACACTGGCAGTGCCTCTACATACTGCTTTCTAGCACATAAAGTGCCAGTTAAAAGTTTGGCCTCACCTTCTTGTCGAAGGCTTTTCTTCATTTTTCACTTCTGACACAGACATAATATTTTCAGTTACACTATAACTCAACAAAATGCACCTACGATGAGCTCCAGAATTTTTGGCACCCTTACTATCTATCCATCCATCCATTTTCTGTACCACTTATCCTACACAGGGTCACGGGGGAGTCCGGAGCCTATCCCAGAGGACTTTGATAGGCACAATCACACACCCATTCACACACTACGGACAATTTTGAGATGCCAATCAGCCTACAACGCATGTCTTTGTTTTACCGGAGGAAACCCCCGAAGCACAGGGAGAACATCCAAACTCCACACACACAGGGCAGAGGCAGGAATCGAACCCCCAACCCTGGGGGTGCGAGGCGAGCGTGCTCACCAGCACCTTTAATAAGCTTGAGTAAAAATGGTTATGAAAAAATGTTCACATTTCTTCTTACACTGCAAATGAGAGAAATCTCACCATTTAATTGAAATAAGTATACCTTGTATTAAGCAAAACTACACTATGACTTCCTGTTTCACGGGGATATAAACACGAGGTCACAACGGCCAAATTCCTAAGTCATTCAACAACGTGGGAAAGATTAGCGAATACAGTAATGAAGTGTGTCGAACTTCATAAATTGGGCAATGCATACTAAATATAGCTCCATGCCTACGAATGCCTGTATCCACTGTCAGGACAATAATTAAGAACTGAAGCTGCAATGACCTACCTGGAAGAAGATACAGGTGTAATTCGCCCATGCACACAGTGAGGAGGACTGAGAGAGGCAAAACATTTCTCCAGGGATCATGGTTGGAGATTTACAGAAGATGGTAACATTTTGGGGTCACAGAGTGTCTCCAAATGTACAGTTAGACTCCACCTCCAAGCCAACTAACTATTTGAAAGGCGTACCAGAAGAAAGACTTGTCCTTGTCCTAACCACAAATATAAACACTGGTCAACTAGACAATACTGGAACTTTTACTAGATCTGGGTTCTATGAATGATTCAGATGAAGCAAAAAATAGAAAATATAGAAATAGAGCAATAAACTTTCTGGCAATAAACTCTGAGTTTAGGGTTAAAAAAAGATAGTTATTAGTTATTGCTAAGTATGATGGAGTGAGTATCTGTGTTTTTCCTCCAGAGATCCTGAGGACCTTGTTAGGTAGGATACATGACATTATGAACTCCATGAAGTACCAGGAGATTTTGAAATGAAAGACGGCCTCTGCCTAGAAGTTACAACTGGTTCATGGTTGGATCTTCTAGCAGGACATGATGATAAAAAAATATGTCCAAATCCATACATAAATAATTCAAGGACCTCAGATTCCTGCTTTTGGCAATCCCAGTCTCCTGAACTAAACCCCAGTGAAAACCTGTGAGCTGAAGAGGAGGATCTGGGAGAGATTCTGTACCAAGGAGTGCTTCAGTGCTCTCCATGCTGTTTTTCCCCTCTCCAATTTCAACAAGCATTATAGGAGAGGACTCGGTGCTGTTAGGTTGCACACAGAATTAAATGCATGAGTGCTAATAATGTGGTTTAATGACAAATATATATTTTTGGTTAGAATAAATTTACTTCAACTGAAGCAGATTTCTCTTAAACTTTCAAAAAAACATGCTTTTAAGTGAACTGGCTATGCTCAATTGTCCCTAGATGTGAATGAGTGTGAGAATATGTGTGTGTCTGTAGCGTCCTGAGATGGACTGGTGTCTCATACAGGGTGTACTCCTGTCATGTGTCCAATTTTCCTGGCATAAGTTCTGAATCCCCAGACAGCCGTGACCAGGACAGAGCCGTTACTAAAGATGAATCAGTGAATGAATAAACATTAAGCTAATTAACCATGAAGACATTTTTTCAAAAGCTTTTTTGCCCACCTTTACCAGGCATGATAATATTTCTGGATCTGACTATATATGGTAAGTGGACTTGCTAAACGGCCAATTTGGTTATTAACACCACACAAGCATTTTCCTATAAATGGAACAGAGAAAATGTCTTGCTAACCCTCCCCTGAATTACATCTCTTTACACAAACAGAGTGGTGGTGAAAGATAAAAGAGCGTGGCCTGGTCGAGGCATCCTTATCACTGCCTGAGGACAATAGGTCCCTTCTGATAGGTGCCCACTGGTGTGCCCGATAGCAAAGTTGGCTTCCACCAAACCTGCTACCACAGCGATAAAGCATGCTAAGAATAATGAGGCGGGTATTGCCATGTCTGAATGGAGCAGCTACGGAAACAAAAACTAGCTAGCATGACTGTTTCCTGTCTATTACATCAGCACTGACGGACTGTTCGGCTGTGAAACAGGCCATAGGGCCAATGAGAGGATGAAGTGCTCTTCAAGTAATTGGGCTGACATCATGGTAAAGTATCATATATAAAGAAACTACTGGGAAAAAAGTGATAGAGTAGACCATGTAAGGCAAAAAAACAAAAACAGAATTAGTTTCATCGACTCTGATTTGTTGTCTGGAAGTGACTTAATGTTCATTTTCATAGTGAGGCCACTGGAGCTGTTCAATTAGCTCCGTTATCATCCATACTCATGCTTAAAATGTCAGAAAGCTAAAGTCCTGATCTCACCAAAATGCCGTCATGAAAATATCTATTATCTTCATTGGTACTGAATTTTAATGTCAGTGAAAGCTGGAACATATGACAGACAGAGAAAATAGACAGAAAGTGGGAGATAGAGAGAAAGAGTGAGGGAGAGAGAGAGAAAGAGATGCCGCAGTACTCACAGTGTGCTCTAATGACAGAGTAGAGGACTAAGCGACCACACCTCCTCAAAATTACACACACACACACACACACACACACACACACACACATACACACACCTTCCATGACTTTCTGTATGTTCCCTCTCCCTCTTCATGAGTCTTCAGGCGATGACGAGTGGGTGGATAGAAAAGCTGTGAGACATTCTGGTCAGGTTACACAGAGAGAGTGAAAGAGTGAAAGAAAGACAGACAGAGAGAGAAGACAGGAACTATTTCCCTCCACTTCCGTAGACACTAAGCAGAGAAGTTCAGCAGTTTATAAATGCTTGTGGACAGTCGGCTCACACAAACATGAAGAACTCAACAAATCAGATACGGAATCAGCTTCTAGTTAAGGAGATTAAGCGAATAAGCAAATTTACTTCCAAACTCAAAGTCAAAATGTGACGGCGTGAATTCTGTAGGAGGCAGAGCTAAAGACAAACAAGGCAAAACACTTCAAGGCTCCAGCACCATTTGTGTACAGTTGAAAGATTTTATAAATGTGTAGATTTAAAAACTATACTGAATAAAGTATTGCATTTAGTTTTCTCCACATCACCTACTTTCAGCCACTGAACTAAGAAGACGACAGCAGAAAATAAAAGAAATCTCTTAAAGATGCATTAGGTAAGATTTGTGTGGGAAAGGTCTCTACCAGTTACATGGTGGAGTTGAATAAGAATTTTATGATTTTTTTCCCCCCAATCATTGAGCCTGACCCCTAAAACATATGGTGGTCAACTAGAGCTAGTACGCTAACTAGAGTTAGCATTAGCAAGGACATCACGTTCAAGTGCACTCGGATATTCAACTGCTAGAAAGCCAATGTACAACTCTATAAAAGTGAAACTTCTCCTCGTAATGATTTATGAGGATGTGAAGGTGCGCTGGGGTGTTTCTATAAAATGCCGGACAAGAGTACAAGCCAATCCATCTGCAAACAAACATTCCACACCTTAAGACTTAAGGTTTCCACACTTTTTTTCCAGGTTTGTAATACACAATGGCTTAAACTATTGCTTTTATCATCATTTCTACATAATTATCCACATTATTCATACTAGCAAGAAATAAAAAACATTGACTATTGCAACTTTAACTGAAAAGACAAATTCAGTGGCAGGTTTACCTCAGAAACTGTAGCTAATAGTAACAAGCTAATCATAAATAGTAGAGGCTACGTAAATAAAAAGACCAGTTCAGTAGCAGGTTTACATCAGAAGCTATAGCTAATAGTAATAAACTAATCATAAATGGTAGAGGCTACATAAATAAAAAGACTATGTTCAGTAGCAAGTTTACCTCAGAAGCAATAGCTAATAGTAATAAGCTAATCATAAATGGTAGAGGCTACATAAATCAGTAGCAGGTTTACCTCAGAAGCTATAGCTAATAGTAATAAGCTAATCATAAATGGCAGAGGCTACATAAATAAAAAGACTATTTTCAGTAGCAGGTTTACCTCAGAAGCAATAGCTAATAGTAATAAGCTAATCATAAATGGTAGAGGCTACATAAATAAAAAGACTATGTTCAGTAGCAGGTTTACCTCAGAAGCTATAGCTAATAGTAATAAGCTAATCATAAATGGTAGAGGCTACATAAATAAAAAGACTATTTTCAGTAGCAGGTTTACCTCAGAAGCAATAGCTAATAGTAATAAGGTAATCATAAATGGTAGAGGCTACATAAATCAGTAGCAGGTTTACCTCAGAAGCTATAGCTAATAGTAATAAGCTAATCATAAATGGTAGAGGCTACATAATTTGAAACAAACTTTGTTTCCTCACAGGACATTCTTTCCCCCTCATGGAACTATTCCTGTGGTAGCTGCTATGTTTGTAACATAAACAAACATGCACAAAACAAAGATTACAACAGTGGAAAAGTGATCCAAAAGCTTTGCTTCTGTATTGCTAAATAACAAATGCCAGTTAACAAGTTATATACTTCACAGAGCTCTTGTTTGGGAAAATATAAAGCAACATTTTAAAGTCTGTTTCTATGCAGCCTTTCAAATGGTTTTACCTTGGAAGAACAAAAACCCTTTTTTCCCCCCTAGGTGTCCATCATAACTACTTTGAGAAATTAGAGTTAAAACCTTGTCTAACTTACACGGGACAAAAAAAAAAAAACCTCTATATAAACCAAATATATTAGCAAGAAGTGTCCATCTTAACCTCTTTCTTTCTCTCCATCACACACACACACGTACACACACACACACACAGTTAGACACAATCCTAAATAAACACAATCTAAGCACAGTAGTTACTTGGTGCTGATAGATCTCCTGTTTGCTCTCTTGCTCTGTGTCAACGTCTGAAGCAGGAAAGCACTTCAAATATCTCTCAAACACACACACACACACACACACACATGATCAAGTAAGTATTACGAATGAGAATAATTTATGAACATTTTATAAACTTTTGTTTCTAAGAACATTAAATGAGGTTTTCTGAGAGTGCTTTCACATTTGCAGTGTTTAATCCATTTGATTTGAACGCTGGTGTTTTCCGTCCTCTGTGGCATTCACTTCCGCGCGCAGAACAAAACAACCAGTCAGAGAACATCTGAGCGAGGTGTACTTGGTCTGCTTCCAAGTGAACTGTAGCACAGCTAGAAAGTTAATTTTATTTTGGTTCAGCATTTTTTTTTGTAGATGTGAGCTGCTAAACTGACCTGCAAGAAGCAAAGTGAGCCAAAGGACAGAGCTATGAAATGTCATGTGTTGTGGAGAGTTGGACCGACAAACAGAAGGGGGTCCTAATAATGCAAGAGCTTCAATGACATTCAACATCAGATTATAGAAAAGAAACAACAACAACAATAACAACATCAACATAGACAACTAAAGATGGAGTCAAAGTTCCAGAATGCAATGCTGAGTTAGGGGACATGGTCAGCAACGTGAATAGCTAGTGATCAGACCATCATGGTGGTGTTATTTAGTACGGTGGCAAACTATAGGATTTTCCCTTTAAGTGGAGATGAAATAAGACTCACTGGTGCCACTATCAGCAGATAAACAAACAGCACCATTAACCAAAGTAAGAACAGATCAACATGTCGATGACAGAAACTTAAACCAAAAAGTCAACTCAGAATTTTAATGCAAAATACACCAATCAGCCATAATATCAAAACTACTGACAGGTGAAGTGACTGACACTGATCATATCGTTACAACGGCACCTGTCAAGGTATGAGATATGGCCGAGTAGGATATGGCCAAGTGCGTGTTTCTTGCTTACCTAGGGAAGAAATGGCACCAGGATGCACTATAGGAAGAAGGCGAGCCGGCGGAGGAAGTGTGATGCTCTGGGTAATGTTCTGCTCGGAAACCTTGGGTACTGGTATTCATGTGGATGTTACTTTGACATGTGCCACCTACCTAAACACTGTTGCAGACCAGGTCCACCCTTTCATGGCAGCGGTACTCCTGAATGTCAGTGGCCTCTTTCCTTAACACACTGCAAAAATTGTTCAGGAATGGTTTGAGAAACATGACAAAGAGTTCAAGGTGTTGACTTGGCTGCCAAATTCCCCAGATCTCAATCCAATTGAGCATCTGTTTGATATGATGGACAAACAAGTCCGATCCATGGATTCCCCACCTCGCAACATACAGGACTTAAAGGATCTGCTGCTAACATCTTAGCGCCAGAAACCACATCACACCTTCAGAGATCTTGTGGAGTCCATGCCTTGACAGGTCAGAGCTGTTTTGATGGCACAAGGAGAGGGGGACCTACACAATATTAAGCAGGTGGTTTTAAAGTTGTGGCTGACCGGTGTAAATCTTGGACACCACCGAATATTACAATAATTATAAATACTGATGTACAATGCATTCAGTACGGATTTGTCCCTTTAAGCTCAGGATTGGCCTCCATATTCTGTATACACACTCTTGCTGAGGGAAAAGATGAAAGATGCATAAGGTGTGCTTACTTAATAATTAATATTCTTTCCATATAAATGAAATCTTGCCTTGTATTTTTTTTAAGCTGTGGAAAGTAGCTTCCTGGGTATCAGAGATCACTTCTTGCTTTGCGAAAAGATCTAGATCTATAGATCTTCCAAGCTAGGGTGTGGACACTTTGGCACTAGTGTGTTATTTCTGTGTATGTGACTGTGTGTTTTAAACTATGGTGGTGTTGCTAAATCAAGCAGGTTAAATACTCAGAACAATAACTCAAAGACTGAGCGAGTTGAGCTACAGTTGTGCGCGTGTGTGTGTTTGTAGGTGGAAACAGTGGCACTGCTCACTCACACTTGCTTGCCGTGCTGTGGATCAGGTAGCAGAGTTGCTTGGATTATGCTCTTTTAAGAAGGGATTAACCATGTTGCAGCGTTCAGGGCAAATTGCCCCAGGAAGACATCTTGGGCTATGAAAAAAAAAGAAAAGTTAAATTCTGCACCTAATCCTCCTCAAAGCTTCTTAACTCATCGCTCTCTCTCTCGCTCTCTCTCTCTCCCTCTCTCTCTTCACTTGTCAGTAACTGTTTTGAGAGCGAGCGTCTCTTTAAGACAATTCTTCCACCTCCTTAACCTCCCCCCCCACACCCCCGCTCTGTTTTTCCATTTTCCCGTGTTACACTGGTTGCTCTGTAATGTCATGAGTGTTTGACAGTTATATATATAATTCCACAATACATATTCCTACACATAGATAGAGAGATGTGACACCGCAATGTGACACTGACACTCTCTTAAGTCAATGTGTCAGCACAGAGAACAAAGTGACAAGTGTGTGTGAGGACGTGTTTATGAGTGTGTACTGTCAGCTAGTCACTCGAGCCTCAGGGTTCAAATGGTGGCAGCACTGCAAGCAGGAGAAGCTCACATGGACAGTGTGCGTGCGTGTGTGTGTGTGTGTGTGTGTGTGTGTGTTACTACGCCTCGGCCATATGGAGAGGGGCAGCTGTGTTTTTGTTGGGAGGAGGTGAGGACCCAGGTGTTGGATATACATGTGTTGGGGGTGGACAGGAATGTAGGGGACGATGTAGGAGGAGAGAAGAAAGAGAAAGAAAACAAGAAGAGCACACTGGAACACAGGACCTTCAGCTCAGTAAACCAAACGACTTTTACCCAGGAAGAAAATCTCCAGGAACTGCAAACAGAACACCGGAGGCTGCAAATACACAATACATGACCATGACTTTCTTTATCCATGAACATCACGGTTAAGAATGTGTATTTTGCTTATTATGACATCTCAACAAGGTTCCCGGTTCGTTCCCGAGCTTGGCTTACTGTCTGTGAGGAGTTTATGTGCATGGACTCCCTTTGTCTGTGTGGGATTCCTCCAGATTCTTCGGTTTCCTCTCAGTAGTCGAGTTATATGACAGCTTTGTGTTGCACTGTCCTGGACTGCACTCAGTTTTGTCAGTGTTTCCGCTAAAGCTGGCCAACATGATGATATAATATCATTTCGACAATATATATATATATATATATATATATATATATATATATATATATATATATATATATATATATATATATACACTTTTCAAATCTAAATCCTTTTAGGACTTTTATATATTTTTTATTTTTTTTTAAATAACCTACAATCTCTTATTACATGTTCATTTTATATACTGTTTTGAATCTTCGCTGAAAATTATAAAATGTAAAAAATTTGACCGATGTTTTAATAAATACATATTACCAAATATGAATTAAATACTGATTTCTAATTATCGATTGAATAAATCTTTTATTTTGTATACAGTAAATAAAGAGACGCGTGTCTCGGATGTTTGTGAGGCAACACTACAGTGCTGCACGTTTCGTAGCAAACCTATACATCATCATACATATTGTGTACTATAACACAATTATACTGCCACTATATCCAGTGAAGCTTACTCCAGTTATACTGCATTTCCAGACCTGAGAAGCATTAAGCATTTGGCACAGGAGCTCCACAAATTAACACGAGTACACGAGTATTACTTATCACTCAAAAATATGCTAAAAGAGCAGACTTTTTCTCCTCAATAAAATGAGCCAGCCAAGATATAACTCTGAAATGAGCTGCACGGGAGTTTCCTGGTATTAACCGACACTGCGGCACTTTCGGTTTTGACCGTAAAAGAATAAATACGCCTACAATGTAATGATGAAGTGTCGAATAGAAAACTATACAATTAATAGTGATGAAAATGAATTATTAAATATGCATATCCTAGGTCATGAGGAAGTCAGGAAGTTAGAGCCATGATACGGCGCCCCTGGAGCGGATACGGTTAAAGGTCCCACAGAGGCAGCTTGGCAGTGTTGGGGCTTGAACCCCCAAACTTCTGATCAGTAGCCCAGAGTATTAACCGTCAAGCCATATAGACAAAATGTGCTAATATGTTGTTTTTGTTGTTGATGTTTTTTTTGTTTTGTTTACTATAGAATCACTTAAAAATCCACCAGTTGAGTTTTCATGACTGGAGCTGCCAGCATGCAGTTCCCGACCACATGGCTGATAATATTATTCTTATTATTATTATTACACCTCTCCTTCTCTTCTTCAACCTGAAATGGTGGAAATGCTTGATTTCCTGTTTTTTGTTGGTTTTTTTTTTGTTTTTAGTTCTTAATAATTACACTGTTTATTTTGAAACTGTAAAATCTCAAACAGGGGGAAAAAAATCAATCAATCTCGCACAAGCATATCGTGTATCGTAGAAAAGCGAATCTATGGGAACCGTGATATGATATTTTTGTCATATCTCTCACCCCTAATGACTTGTAAGTACTCAAGTACCATCAACGGCAACAATCACGTACATGATAACTCGCAATCCTCAACACCCACAAGGACATTTTGTGAAGGAAGCACTGTCACTACCTTTGTGTTCAAAGGCAATATAAGCACTGATGTCTTAGCAATTTATTATATCTAAAACAACTTATTTTGGCCATATTTGACAACAGTCTCGCACGCATCCTTCTGCTTTCTTCTCCGTTAGTTGGATAAACCTGTGATCTTTTCACTAATGTAGCAATTTCATTATAATAATACCATAAACCATGATGTATCCCATTTGTAACAGAAAAATTAAATACTGCCACATGCCTAAACTCAATGACTGAGTGAAGTCATCAATATATGAGTCCATTTTAAGTGTCCAAGCTGAAATGCACAGGCGATGAGAGAATGCAGATAAAAACATTTACAGATTTCTTTCCTCTGCCTTCAATTCTGTTACAGCACCACAGACATCAAAACAAAGACTGCAGCTCATCTGCTGTGTGTTCTCTACCAGCTTTCTAACTCCTGAGGCACACACACACACACACACACACTTCCCTGTCTTGTGGCTGCCATTTATTTAGGCAGCAAGGTGCTGTGGGCCATGGTATCTATGGCAACACAGAGGGGCTGAGGGCGCCAAAGTTTCTCTCTCTCCCTCGCTCCCTTGTTCATGAAGCATCTCCTCACTGGAAGTGTATATAGCAAGAGAGAGAGAGAGACAGAGCACGCGAGAGAGAGCAAGAGAGAGATAGAGAGAGAGAGAAAGCGAGAGAGAGAGACACAAACACAGAGAGAGAGAGCAAGAGAGATCATTCTTATTCTGTGGTGTGGCTCGACATCAGCTTCATAGCTGTCTGCCAGTAACAGCAACCTGGTCCCCGCATACTAAACACACCCGTGTCATCTAAGCCTGGCCTACATACACACACACACACACACACACACACACACACACACACACACACAATTACACCCCTGACACAGGAGTGCATGCCAGTTATAGAACTGCAAATGGACACACACATATTGAGAGCGATCTAGTCCAGGCCAGTGTTTCTTAGTATGCGAGATGGGACTGATGAGATACACACACAAGCCAGGCAGACACCCTCTGCAACCTTCTCTTTCCTGGGTACCATATGTCTCCACACACACACACACACACACACAGACACACACACACTTCCCTCTTCCCTTTTTCCATCTACACTCCCTACTCTGCCATGATCCACATGGTCTCTCCATCTGTCAGTGTTAGAGTGTGGACAAAGAAGAGTGTGTGGCAGTGTGTACACGCGAGCGCACACACACAAGCGCGCACACACACACACACACACACACACACACACACAAACACACACACAGCACAACCTGGCCATTAGGCTGCATGTAGACCAGCGCTGCCCCATGCAGCCACTCTCATTGTGCACATTCATTGTCCAAATGCACTGTGACTATACCGCTTTAACTTCATTGTGATTGTGTACAGCACAAAAACGTGGAGCCTACAATTTGTCCTAAATTGTACAATAGGAACACATCTCTCCTTCTGAGACACTAGCCACATATGTCAAATCAGATGCTCTAGTAAATTGCAAGTATAAACTATTCAAGACAGAATTATTCTGAGCGGTTATATTGTTATACAATGCTGTGCAATACCGCAAAATTCAGTATTATATGAACAATTTTATCTTCATAAAAAAGGGGGTGTTAACTTTGAATAGTGGTAGGCTACGCCTCCTTCACTAGAACTGACTGATACATGGGCCACGCCTCCTTCACTAAGACTGACTGATACATAGGACACACCTCCTTCACTAAGACTGACTGATACATAGGCCACACCTCCTTCACTAGGACTGAATGATGCATAGGCCACACCTCCTTCACTAGGACTGACTGATACATAGGCCACACCTCCTTCACTGCAACAGAATGATACATAGGCCACACCTCCTTCATTAGGACTGGCTGATACATAGGCCACGCCTCTTTCACTACGACTGAATGATATATAGGCCACACCTCCATCAATGCGACTGAATGATATATAGGCCACACCTCCTTCACTGCGACTGAATGATACATAGACGACGCCTTCTTCACTGTGACTAAATGATATATAGGCCACACCTCCTTCACTGCGACTGAATGATATATAGGCCACACCTCCTTCACTGCGACTGAATGATACATAGGCCACACCTCCTTCACTGGGACTGACTGATATATAGGTCACACCTCCTTCACTGCAACTGAATGATACATAGGCCACACCTCCTTCATTAGGACTGAGTGATACATAGGCCACACCTCCTTCACTAGGACTGACTGATACATAGGTCGCACCTCCTTCATTAGGACTGAATGATATATAGGCCACACCTCCTTCACTGTGACTGAATGATATATAGGCCACACCTCCTTCACTGTGACTGAATGATATATAGGCCACACCTCCTTCACTGTGACTGAATGATATATAGGCCACACCTCCTTCACTGCGACTGAATGATACATAGGCCACACCTCCTTCACTGTGACTGAATGATACATAGGCCACACCTTCACTGCGACTGAATGATACATAGGCCACACCTCCTTCACTGTGATTGAATGATACATAGGCCACACCTTCACTGTGACTGAATGATACATAGGCCACACCTCCTTCACTGTGACTGAATGATACATAGGCCACACCTTCACTGCGACTGACAAACACCCAGTAGGAAGGGGTAAGAAAGGCAGCAACATAAAAACAGCGCAAATGAAAATTCATTGATAAATTTTCTAATAACTAGTTATTAATGTTTTCTACTCTTGCTCAGAAAATTTTGTTTTGTCACAGTGTTTAATAGTTTGTTTCACAGCAGTAGCTCATGCAACAAGCAGGGTTCTGAAGCGTGTGGCCAGAAAAGTGTACAAATAATACGAGATGGGCCATGGGCCAAGCATCTGAAGCTAAGACTATGTAGCCCGGAGGTCAATATTTTGTCTGCAATTGCAATTTGCCTCACAGGCAACAGAGAGCGCTAAAAATGACTAACTCCTTCTTTAACATCTCACATAATCAACCATATCACATGACATAGTTACCATAAAAGACAGAAATTCAAGGTACGATAACGGTATAACCCAATATCATAGTTAATAGTATTTCAAGATTTGGTGGACGTTATACTTTGTTCCTGACAGGTCTTGTATTTTGGTGTTTTGGTTCTTTAAAAGCGGTCTGTGGAACTCATCATCTGTACCAAGATAGCATAATGTTAACTGTATACAAGTTTCACATTTCCTCATCATGATAGCGATCAGAGGTGCCAACACAGCTAACAAGAACATCCTAGAAGGTAGAAGGAAAAAACAGACTGAGATGAGACGACTATCTTCTTTTACATCTTTGTCAAGCGATGTAAGAAAACGGCAAGGCAAAAGTCTGGTGTGAATGCTACTTAATAATAAGCATCTCCTTCATTTTCTTGTTGAAAACTAAAGAGATGACTGTCCCCACCCACTTGGTTTTCTACTGGCTCACAAGGCGGTCCACGAGTTCACAGGTCAAAGGTCAACTAGATAGGCACTATGTGAAAATAACTTTCACGTCTCCCTTCTGAGAACTGGCTTTTTCCTTTGGAATGATTTATCTGAAAAAGCAGAAAACGTAGAACCACTTCCTGTTTGTTGCTGTAGGAAGTAGTTCAAAATCATAAACGTTATGGTTTTGTATTGGCACCTCTCTGACATACTACCATATAGGTATATCGTCCCACTCAGTGTGTTTTGGTACTCGGCACTGCTAATTTACGATAATAACATAAGCAATGGTGGAATTCTTGAATATGAGGAAAAGTTCATGGTTTTCTACACACCATCTTCTGTAGTAAAGATGTATATTAACACTGAGACTGCTCAAGCATTAAATACACAGAGAAACATGGCCAAGCTGAACAATTCAGCACTACACAACCATGCAGTGCTTTACATTAACTCATTTGGAAGACATGAGGACAACTACAATCCAAGCATAAAGCTGAGCAGTTGAGGATTAAGGGCCTTCCCTCATGGGTAGCTCGCTGGCAGTCCTAGGAATTCAACTCACAACCTTCTGCTCACTAGTGGACAACCCTTACCTCTGAGCTTTAGTATACCTCTAAAAGGAAGAACTCCTCGTTTTTACTCAGAGTGGATTAGAGACCCTTGGTAAACAAACGCCCATGCAACCTCTACCGTGGAGTATAACAACAGTCTTTCATCATTCGGCAGGCTTATATAAGACTATGTCAACAAAATTCTGGGGAGAGAATTGACCAGAAGCCCCGTGTGAACAGGATGAAGAAAAACAATATTATGGAGGGGAGAAAAAAAAAACACTGTCAATTAGGAGATCAGTGAGTCACTACAGAGAATAGCATCGTATTTCTCAATGCTGAAATACATCATAAACTTTTGCAAATAAGGAGCCATAAACTAGACGTGGACAAATGACCTGGACATTCTTGCTGTGGGAGTGATTTCCGGCTAGCGCAACATGCTCGAGATTACAATCTAGCCGCTAAGGATGTGCTTCTTGGTCATTTCAACAGCTCGAGTGCTCAGAGGAAATAAGCAAATATTTGATTTGTCATGTTCCCGGAAAAGGGGATTGACCTTGCGATGAAAAATACATTTTTGACTATGATCAAAGGAATGAAATAAACACGCCAAAAAACCCCCAAAAAGACAGTATTGCTATCATATTTGTTTTGACTCGGTGTGGATTTGTTTAAGCGGGCACTGATGGTAAATAGTAGAGTAATAATCTGGCCTCGTGCTCTTACTTCACACAGTAGTGCTTTTTGTTCACTGTTTTTAGTTCTGCATCACTGAGTATTTCGAAAGCCATAGTCTGCTTGCTTATAGCACAACCGGGCCTGGAGTACAGCACTATGCAGATCATAACTTCATGCCTCCAATGTCATCGTAACCAATTAGACCGTAGTTCCTTCCCAAGATGCTGAGCAATTGGAATAAATTTGTTTATTAAATATAATAAATTAGCGTGAAACATGGTGGCTTAGTGGTTAGCACGTTTGCCTCGCGACTCCAGGGTTGGGGCTTTGAATCCTGCCTCCGCCCTGTGTGCGCAGAGTTTGCATGTTCTCCCCGTGCGTCGGGAGTTTCCTCCAGGTACTCCGTTTTCCTCCCTCAGTCCAAAGACACGCATTTTAGGCTGATTGGCATTTCCAAATTGTCCGTACTGTGTGAATGGGTGTGTGAGTTAGTCCTACGATGGGTTGGCACCCTGTCCATGGTGTCCCTTGCCTTGCACCCCAAGTTCCCGGGGATAGGCTCTGGGCTCCCGTGCGACCCTGTGTAGGATAAGCAGTGTGGAAAATGAATGGATGGATGATAATAAATTAGGTTTGTGAGATCATGTGCATGGATACCGTTGTCCTATCGTGCCCCCTAATTATCTGCGATTGATGATGGTAACGCTTGTGGTTTGGAAGGGTGTAGGCTAAACCAAGGCATGTGATCAGGATATTACTGCAGCGACACGGACTCAAAGCAAAAGAAGTGGGCATGGCCAGATACTTTTACGTTGTTACAGCAAAAATGACTGGAGTTTGGTTACAAATCATCTGTAGCTGCTAGTCGCTAGCATTAAGTCAGCTTTTTTTTGTTTAGCTTTTTTGGATTAATTACCAGTTAACAAGGTCAGGAATGCTTGCAAAACTGAAGTCGGGACTGTAAATAAATCTAACGAGCTATTATCTGTCTTCTAGGTTAATCGATGCGTACCCTACGCATGCACGTGTGTTGAACAGCTGCGAATCCTTACCGAATTCTTGTCTAGCGAAGTAGTCCATTGTTTCATTGTCTTAATTTAAGCCTGTGTTAATGTTTTGGAAGCGAAACCATTCCATGCGTGGAAGGCTAACACGGCTTTTATGTGTTCGGCAAGCACGGACAAGCTTGTATGCACCAGAGAAAAGCTGTTTCGTTGTTCTGTTCCCGAATCAGACAACATAGACTATTAAAGCTGCGTACACAACTACAAAATACAGATTAACAAATGATGTATTGTGCAACCCAGCATGGATGTTCCTCGTAACGGAAGCATTTCCTCATGTAACGTGTGGCTCAACTAACCGGGATGCTAAACAATACAAAATCTGATACGCCCCAAGCAACAAGACTTCATTTTGATTCGTTTATGGTATTTCTCCTTGAACACACACACACACACACACACACACAGTGGGCTTTGTTTTGGTGTGCTGAGTGATGGTCGGTGGTGGTTTTTGTCTGGTGTCGGTGTTGTCGAGATACACAACAGAAATGTGCAGCCCACTGTGGCTGCTCCTCCCTCCCTCCCTCCCTCCGTCCCTCCCTCCTTCCAACAAGCCTCTCCAAAGGATCTGAGAGCGGCTCAAATCAACCTAACACGTGTGTCTGTGTCTGTGTGTGCGTGTGTGTATGCGTGAGAGGGGGCGAGAAGAGGGAGGAGTGAAAAAAGACGGAGAAAAAGCAATAGCTCTTCTTCCTGTGGATAAAGAGACAGGGGGAGGGGAGAGGACGAGAGCAGCTGGGTGGTCTTTTCCTCTCCGTCTCTTTCTCAAGATCATCGCACTTGAGGTAGATTCCTCTCTAGACACATCATGCAGGAACTGAACAGATGAAAGAAACGAGGAAAGAAAGAAAGAAAGAAAGAGCACTAGATACAGATGTCTTTTAGAACAATGTCTCTTTTTCCATCTTTCTCTCTCTCTCTCTCTCTCTCACACACACACACACACACACACACACAGAGGCAACAGGCCACCTTAATGGCTGATTTAACTGCCCATTTAAGTTCCTCCCAACCAATCGCATCCTGCCCCTCCCCCGCAACATCTATTTAGCTCAAACCCCTGCACCTCATTGACTTTAACACACTAACTCGCACACACACACACACACACACACACTTAGCGCGCCTCAACACACTGCGTGTCCCGTCCCCCCCCCCACCATCGCCTTTGATCGCTAGCGAATAAATCACAGTCACCAAGGCGATATGCAAAACGCCGAGGAGTGACAATTAAAGCCTGACTAACGAGCTTTTAAGGAGCGGGCTGAAGTTTCATAATCACACGCTAATAAGATTATGCAAACTCTGCCATTCTGCCACCCATATGAAAACACAGCAGACACTCACTGATCTGTGTGTGTGTGTGTGTGAGAGAGAGAGGAACAGTCTGTGGGTGGGTGGATATTTGCCATATGTTTTTGAGTATCAGATAATTGATATATGTGCTTATTTATTTTGCATGACTTTTTAATGTGTGTGTGTGTGTGTGTGTGTGTGTGTGTGTGTGCATACATGAGTGTCTATTGCATGTAGAGTTTAAAATAATTTATATAGTGTGTAATTAGCTCTCCTTGTTCACTTGCAATTAGCTTTAAAGCATCAGCTACTCAATGATCACTGAGCCGAACAGGGCGGCTGTCACGCAACCAGATAGAACCAAAATCCAAACGGAAATCTATACCGTCAAAAAAACATTCAGAACATTGTTCATATTTTAAATCACATTGAAAACGAAGGGATGTGAATGAACATCCGTGGAGTTCCAAAAGGAAAAAGAGCCAGCATGTAAAAAGGAGGACGAACGGGTTCTTGCATCTTCTGGATGGATCCATGCTACTAAAACACTTCAGAATCACTTTCGTAAAAATAATAATATTTATTTTTAAAAGCGGTCATTAAGCATTTCCCACACCACTTCTAAGAGCGCAAAGTTGTCTAGCTAGAACTTCTCAAACTACACATACACTACTATAGATAGCGCTGTTATCCATCACCAAGGAATCCTAAACATCACTATCAATTGTACGTTATGTTTGTAACAGGGTTTCTGAGTGTTCCCGTAACATATTTAAACATTGCTGCAAAATTTTCAGTTGTAGGAACATTAACACAAATGTGTGCGTGTGTGTAATGTTAATTTTCACCTAGCTATGAGCTTTTGTAAACAAACAATTATCACATATTCAGGAAAGTGCAGTTGTTTACTTATTTCTTTTTCTTTTTAAAAAAAAAAATGTTATGAATCTGTCCAACTCGCTGCTACATATTATGATGTTTTGTCTTAGCTGGTAAATGCACATGCTTTTCAGCTGGGACGAAGCTTCACGCAAAGTTTTGTGAGGGAAAAAAAAAACCCCAACACGGTTGAATACACAAGCTATGATTTTTGTAAACAGACAAACAAAGGAAAAGTACTAAACTGGTCTTTTGTTTTCCAGCTAAGAGATTACAGATATCAAAGGGTGTAATTGCTTGGTCAAATGAGAGCCAAAATCTTTTTCCTTTGTCTTCCCTCATTCCAATTTTCTCTCCTCCGTTCTCCCTATAGATCTTTTACCTCCCTCTACGCCTTTCCCACAATCCATTTATCTCGCTCGCTCATGATCGGTTTTCATCCCGCGTTTTCCCTCTCTTTTCTCTTCTTTTATTTCTGCTGTCTTTCTGTCCCTCGCTCTCTCTGACTCTTTTCTACCTCTGCCGCATTTCCCTCAGAGTGCTGCAAAGGACCAGCCATCATAAATCTGTCGCTTTTTTTGCAGCCGAGGAGCGAGGAATGGAAAAGAGGGAGGGAGAAAGAGAGTACAAGAAAAGAAGTGAGATATGGAAGAGAGAGAGAGAGAGAAAGGGAGGGATGTCTAATCACTGAGCATGAGACATAGAGCCTGATGTACGAATAAAGAGGGGAGGCGAATGTGCTGAAGGAAATGAGGAGGACTCACAAGCAGGATTGAGGGGGATGGAAGTAACCAGGGACATCATTAACGAGCATAATTTACAGGTCACTCACAAGCATGTCTTAGATTGAAAGAAAAATCAAAACACACATATGCACCATTCCAGTGCGTATTCGGAAAAGTCCACTTAGGATGCAGCCGCACCAGACAAAGAGAAATCGCAAGGAAAACTTGTTAGTTTAGTAGAGTGATCGCCTCTACTAAAATCCAACCCCCTCGTTAGCAGTCGCTCACCGGTGTTTAAAATCAACAAGCCTACAAACATGACGTTCGAACGTTCAGTAATAGGGACATGAAAATTCTGTTGTCCCTATGTCAGATGAAGTGAAGAGGCGTCCTTTCTTCTGAGAGAGATGAAGGAAGGGTGAGGAGGTTTTGGCAGCCACAGGGACCGAGGGGCTGCCGCATAGACATTAATATATTAGACAGTGTCGATTTCCTATCCGAGAGCTAGCTGTTGCTGGGGCAACGGCCACCATTACTGGCCCAATGCACAACACAGACATAAAATATAGCATTATGGGTAAGCAGGGTTTTAGAATGGAATTATGGGCAAGATGGCCTCCAGTATGTCTCTGGGCAAAACAGTCAAAGACATCCTGGAGTTCTAAGGTGCCATCTTGACTTGGTGTTCTTCAGCCCGTTTACGGGAAAAGGCAAAAACAAAATGGAGGGCAAGCTCAGACAATTTCAGCTCCTAGAACTTGTACCCAACTAGACAGTTACAGAAAATACCACAGGTTGATCAGATACTGGACCATGGGGACCCAGTGCCCTGAAGAGAAGGTTTAACTGCATCCAACACACATAATCTAGTCCACTGAACTCAGTTCATCATCTGGAACAGGGAAACGTTGAGTCAGTATAAAGCAGTGGATCCCTAGGAGTTGGCAGAATCAATCCATTTGCATGTCATTATATTTAAGACCAGGCTTCACTTTTAAAACTAGACACACTCAAGCTAAAACAAGACCTTAGCATTAGCTAGTCCACGATAGCAGAGCATAACCCAGACAGAACATAACCAAGCATCTTACCTGTGCATGTTGCTGCATCGCACTGTATGGCAAACCCTGTCCAAGCACCTTCTGCTTCATCATCAACATCCTTTTCTGCTCTTCAGTCAGATGCGCTGTCTGACCAGGCATGGGACCTTGAGAAGGGGGTGGCCCCCCACCCTGTCCCCCTGTCCCCTGCATATAGGGCATCATGGGATTTTTGACCTGATTGGCCATTGGTGGGGTCATTCGCTGACTCATGTGGTCGACACCGCTGAAATGACTCAATGGTTTGGTGTTGTTGTAAGACAGCTGCTTATTCAAGGCATTCTGGGCAGCCATGTTGGCAGATTGTTGCTGCTGCTGTTGCTGGTTCATCATGTTCATATGGTTTTGTGGGAGGTAGTTGTTCATGCCGGGTTTGGGCACCATCGAGTTGGGGGCATTGAAGCCTTGTGGGTACATCATGGGGCTATTTGGTTTGTCAGGGTTGAAGGGACCACCGTAAGGGCTTGTTGGTGCTCCTGCAGGGGACCAGCTAGCTGCCTGCGACTGCTGTTTTTGCTGAATGAGCTTGGCACGTTGCTGTTGTTGTGCTGCCATCTGCTTTAGCTGTTCAGCCGGTGAGAGTTCAGTGGTTGGTGGAACAGGACCCGGGACTGGTCCACTTCCTGTTCCTGCTCCAGGACCTACTGGCGCTACCGGTGTTGACCCTGGGGGACCCACACCAGGACCAGGATTCATCATAAATCCATTCCCAGGTCTGGTGGTCTGTGTCTGGGCTTGTGTGGGTGTTTGGGGCGAACGAGCAATGCAGCTAGCAGGAGACCCTGATGCCATAGCAACTGCTGGAGACTGCTGCAAGGGTTGTTGGGGTGGTGTGCCGTTGGCGGCAGTGGCAAATGGTGGTCCAGAAGAAGCTGGGCGAACTTGCGGAGAGCCCATCTGCCCACCCTGGGTCTGTGATGGGTTGTTGGGCGCTGTGGCGACTGGAGGAGGTACAGGCTCTTGCAGATTCTGCGTTTGCTCTGTTGTGGGCCGGCTGAAATCACCAACCTCCTTCTTCTCCTCAAAATCTTCATTGAAGAGGTCATGCATGTCGTCTTCAGGAACCGTGTTCGCCAGCTCGTCAATCAGCTCCTGCCACTCCTGATCATTCAGGTTGATGTCAGAGAACAACTTGTTCTGATTGGACAGTGAGGTGTCCGAAGATTCGATCCCTGTTGCGTCATCCAGAGGCTCTTGTTTCATGTCCTTTAGAAGGCTAAAACCATCATCCAGATCCAAAGATCCATTCAGTTTAATGTCTGGCATGCCACCATTCTTACCCAAGTCCTCTGCCCGGCCTGTAATATGATTTGTCCCGGCATTACCATTACCCATTGCATTATTAGACGTTGTGTTATTGCCTGTAGGTAATGTAGGCTTGATGTCCATTTGGTGAAGTGGAGAAATTGGGGGTACACTGTTGGGCAAAGTGCCCAGAGAGTCCAGCCCACTGTTACCCTCCTTACGCAGTCTCTTTGTGGTGGGAGAGTAACTTCCATCACAGATCCCATTCTGGTCACCGTTTAAAGGAGATCTGCATTGAGCACTGTCCAATTTTCTTTTCACTGTCTCCTGAAGCTGAAAGGGAGAAAGACCAAGAAAAACGATTAGATTTCCTTAAATTCATTAGATTTTACGACTAATTTCTGTTCATTATTATGTCTGATGCGGAACCATAATGTCCTCAGAATATTTACTAGCAATCAAAAGTAGACACACTAGATGGAGTATAGGCCTATACGTTTTATGATCTTAAACACATTTTGATAAATGGTTAAAAATGTGTTTCTAAATTGTGGGGTTAATACCCATGTATACATCAATGTATATATTTAGTAATTTTTTTTTTTTTTAACGTAAAATTACTTAAAAAGCAGTGAAGATCTCTGCCTATTTGAGAAGTTTAAGCAAAGCCTCCTGGGTAAAGCCCCACAAAAAGTCAAAAGCTGTATCAGGAGTACTGTTAAGAACTTAACATCTAAAATAGTTTTGATTTGTTTAACAAGTTTCTTTTATAGTGTAAATAGTAGAACTTAGTCAAAATGAAGAAAACCCTTCTGTGAGCAGGTGGTTGCAAACTTTTAGTAATGTATGTATCATTACAGGAAAACTAAAGGCGCAAATCAGAAGAGAGGGAACGGTTCATATTTAATTTCTAATTTACCCTGACATGTCAGCTGAGGCCGTACTGTCTGCTTTATATAAACTGTGTACAATTCCCACTATTCCAGCAGCTATGAATCCTATAATCTCTGCAGATGCTTGTGTTGAAAGTGAGGCCTTTTGAGAGGTAATTACACTCTCATTCAAAGCAGTTAACCGCTCTGAGCTTTATGGGGAGCTCTTGCTAAATGGAACTTCTCTTTTGGCAGTACATCATTCTGTGTATCTAAACTAACTACATCTCTCTTCCTTACACACACACACACACACACACACACACACACACACGTGCCTCTTTTTAGACTAGTCAGACCGAGAATCACTCACTCAAAGAGAACAAGGTGATGATAAACCCCAGTTAGCACTTAATCATTATCCTGAGAGTCAGACGGAGCAGAAACAGTGAGCCAGAGAGTGAGAAAGTGAAAGAGAGACACACAGAGAGAGAGAGAGTTAAAGGAAATATCGTGTGCAAAATGAAATGTCACTTATAAAAGGTTCATTGTTCACACATGGGCAAGTCCCTATCACATTTTGCGCTCCTTTGCTTAATTTGTCTCAGCCATTAAGTTCTGTCTAAGCTGAGCATCACTAGCATGTCAGACACACACACACACACAAATACACAGCTTAACAAAAATACCAGTTGAGTTGAATATGATGGCTTACACTGTTTAACAGATCGTTTTGTTCAAAGGCAGCCAGTAGACAAGGCCAATTGTTCAATCTGTGCAGCTGAACTGAAAGAACTCGACTTGTTTTCAAACCAATAAAGCCGTAAAGTATATTCTTAACCAAACCTGCAGAAATTCTCATCAGTGCAGTCAGAATGCCTCTGCGCTACACTTCTGCGCTATTCTTCTCATCACACAGTCCCTAACCTGCTGGGTTTACAGCCAGCGTGGCAGACAGCTAATGATGGCAAATATTGACGCCTAAAAAGTGACAGGCACTTGCGGGATGTGGACAAGAAAAGAGTATTAAAGGAGGTGAAGAGCGTCTCTTGTCCCTCACCACCTCTTCTTCATCCCTCGTTCCGTTTGTGTTAATGACTCTCACAGTCAACACGTTTAACAGCCCGTTAATTACAGGGGGTGAAAGCGAGTGCGCGTGTGTGTACGCAGAAATGCGCGCTTGTCTGTTCGTCCCTGGGTGCATCTTTGTGTCACACCATGTGCGTAACAGTGTGTGTGAGAGTAAGACGGCATAGCATGCATATGTGCGGGTTAATTACGGAACGGCGATGAGAGCATGAGTGACAAATTTGCCTCATATTCAGCCTTGATGTGCCACCCACCCTCTTCCACAACGCATCCCTGCAGACCTGTGTGTGTGTGTGTGTGTGTGTGTGTTTTTGAGAGAGACGCCCCACGCCGCCACTCCGCTGAAACATGCCAAATGAGATTCTGAAATAACGAGATTCATGGATCTTCTCTCCAGCTCTCCTCCGAGGCAGCATGTCTTCTCCCCCTCCCGTCTCTCTCTCTCCCTCCATGAAGAGTGAGATCATGATGGGAAACAAAGGCGACTCATGTTTACTGAAAAGCGTTATCTGGACAGGTAAACAGGATAAGCAAGATAAACGGGATAAAACAACGCACAGATCTTTCTGCTTTTCTTATTTTTCCATCGGTTAATCTCATCTCTCTTTAGCGTCTTGCTCTCATTCGAAGGTGTGTGTGTGTGTGTGTGTGTGTGTGTAAGGTGCAGGTGCGTGTTGCAATTGTATGTAGGTAGGTCGCGTTCCTCCAGCGCTACACCTCTGGGCGGGGTTGCCACGGCAACCGACGGAACGACGCCTGTCGATGCTCGTGCCACTTTATCATGCTGTAAAGACGATTAGGCTGTGTGTCAGTCACAACACCCTCCCACTCGAGAGGGAGAGACACAGAAAGAAAAGAGAGCGAGAAAGAGAGAGAGTGAACAATGCACGCTGTTCTGTCCTCCTCTTATTTGTCATGTTAGTTAGGATGCCATTTTCACACTTGTCCTTGTCGTTTAACTCGTAGCTTTGGCTGCATGATAAAGGCTAAAATCCACAGCACTATTGTTGCGTTCAATATTCAAACTAATCACATTTATGCAGCCAATTTAAGACAAAGCATTTGAATCGTGTTTTCATTTTCTTCACAGTGTACGGGACAAACTAGGGCTGGGCGATATATCGATTATCGCGATAAATGAATATGCGATACATTTGTCTAAGATATTGTTGGTATGGTGAGGCATTTTTTAAAAATAATTACAAAATTAAATGGTACTGAATGGATGCTGTTGATTTGACGTAATTAAAAAAATTTTTAAAAAAAAAAAAATCTTCTCTGTCTTTGTAGGCATTCAAGACGAGTATCGTCAAACTCAGTTGAACCTTTTTGCTTATTTTACTACTTTTTCACAGACAGTTTGTTAGCTAAATTATATATCGTGATACGTATCGTGTATCGTAGAAACGTCCTGAAGTGTTGTGATATTTGATATTTTTGTCGCCCGGCCCTATGACAAACCTATATTCCTTAGCATGTAGCGTTCAAATAAGAAATCAAAAAACCAGTAAAACTATTAATTCATTTCATGGCTCTCTACGAATTCCATTACTTTTAGTTTTGATTAATATCCAAAATACATTTAAATGAATTTAACAGAAATTGAAACGTTATTCATTAGAAAAGACGAAAAATCACTATATATATATATATATATATATATATATATATATATATATATTTTAAAATAACCTCAAATAAAATCTAAAAAAAAAAAAAAAAACAATTCTCACAGATTAACAGAAAAAATCATGAATTGTAACTATACCAGCCAAAGTGTGTGTATATATATATATATATATATATATATATATATATATATATATATATACACACACTTTAAAATAACTTCAAATAAAACCCTTTTTCTTTTTTTTTTTTTTTGCTGGTATAGTTACAATTCATAATTTTTTCTGTTAATCTGTGAGAATTGTTGTTTTTTTTTTTTTTTAGATGAATTCCTATTTCAGTTTGTCTTCCATTTCTCAAATTTCACCCCCGTGAGTCGTAGTGGATTGTTTTAATATGAAAAACAGAGGTTAGATTGGACGTTGACTCATAAATCGTTTAATCAAAGGAATTGATCTCCTTAGTCATATTCGCAATTAGACCGAACATAAAAATACATTTTTACAACCAAAGACAGTTCAAATATCTGAATTGGGACTTTGTGATGTAATAACAATAAATATAGGAGTCGATAAAAGCGGCTATCTAACATTAGCTAATATTTAATTAAGCCAATTAGCTTACATTAGCTCGTATTTAATTAATTGAGAATGGCAAAAATTGCAGTGAGGATGGAAATATGATGACTTGTGCAGCTTCGCCGTGTGCGTACGAGATGTTTACCACCTTAAACATCGCCTTCCTGAAAAGAAAAAAAAAAACGGAATGCTGAGCGAAGCTTAATTACAAACGTGTGTTGCCAGCAACCGTCGCACAGGCATCCGTACACACACACACACACACACACACACACACACACACACACACACACACACACGCACGCAGAGAGTATGGAGGAAGTGATTGTGGACAGACAGCTATAGAAACGCTGTGTGACTGGAACGCTGTTGCACTGTGATTGCTGAAGTATATTATGGGTAAGCACGCTATACTATTACACATCCTCTGTGTTAAATAATGTACACGGAAACTGTATGGTGGGAGGGGCGAGCAGTGTGTGTGTGTGTGTGTGTGTAGAGCCTGGAGTTTGTTTTTCTGTGTCACTGCCTATTAGGGCTTTCAGTAGCTCACACAAACACTTGTGCTCTTTGCACTGCTCCCATGTGGAAGAACACACAGTAAGGGAGAGAGAGAGAGAGAGAGAGAGAGAGACAGAGAGAGAGAGAGAGAGAGAGAGCATGTTAGCAGAGAGATGGAGGGAAATAATAGGAGGGAGGGAATGAAGAGAGAGAGAGCTTGAGACCGACATAAAGCTTTCATGTGCCTGGAGGAAGAGAGAGAGAGAGTGAGAGAGAGAGTGAGTGAGAGAGTGAGTGAGTGAGAGAACCACCAAGGTGCTGTTGTTATAGCAACCTCCTGATCCTGATCCGTCCCCCCACCAAATCCTCCAGGGCTCGGTGCAGTGGACACTTCAACCAATAACCAACCTCCATCCATCCCTCCATCCCTCGCTCTGTTCTCGCTCCCTTTTTCCCTCGCCACTTTTTTCTCCGTAACTGTCTCTCTCCTCCTTCTGCTCCTCCTCCTCCTTCCCATCTCTTTTGTTTTTATGTCTTACTCCTCCTCTTTTCTCTCCCTCTCTCTCTCTCGCAGTACGAGACTCCTCACTTCAGTGCGTTGGCACAAAAAAGGGAAAGAAAAGTACAGACACAAAAAAGAGCAGAAGAATTCTATGATGTGAACCAAGTGACTCTTCATCCTCAAGTTCAAACACACACACACACACACACACAGAGCGTGATTAAAGAAAAGGAGGGATCTTCTTTAAATGAAGTGCCACATGTGCTGCTCCTTACTGAATGTAATAAATAAAAGGGAAAAGCCGATGATGAAGCAGGACAGTCAGTATGACATTATGACACCGTGTGTGTGTGTGTGTGTGTGTGTGTGTGTGTGATAAATTATGGCATGTGACTTTTTTGAAAACATTAAGAACAGGGATTTAATGTATTTTTTATTTAATGTCTACAAAAATGAATTCACACCAAAAAGCAGAAAAGCAGCACCCAATCATCTACTCATTACTGTAACTGTGGAATCAGTGTTAAAATGGGCGGGTGGGTATATGGATGACAGATGCAGTGGATGGATGGAGTAGATGGAATGTTGAATTGATGGGATGGAGGGAGGGATGGAATAGATAGATGGTTGGATGGATGGATGGAAGATATAGATGAGATGTATGGATGGAGCAGATGCATGGAGCAGATGGATGGATATGTGGATGGATGATTAGATGGATGAATGAATTGATGGATGATAGATTGGATGGATGATGACATGAATGAGAAGGATGAATGGAGTAGATGGATAGAGTAGATGGAGGGATGGAGAGATGGAATAAATAGATGAATGAATGGATGGATAGGTATATAGATAGATGATTAGATAGAGTAATGAATTGATGGTATATATTTATGGATGGATTGGATGGATGGATGGATTGGGTGGATGGACTGGATGGGATCAATGGACAGGATGTATGTATGGGTGGATTGGGTGGACTGGATGGATTGGATGGATGGATGGACCGATTGATGGATTGGGTGGACTGGATTGATGGATTGGCTCGATCGATGGATGGATGAATTAGATGGATCGATGGATGGAATGGACTGATGGATTGATGGATGGATGAATTGGATGGAATGGATGAATGGATCGATAGATGGCTGGATGGATGGACTGGATGGCTCAATGAATGGATGAATTGGGTGGATGGATGGATGGATGAATGAATTGGATGGATGGATGGATGGATGGATGGATGAATTGGATGGCTCGATGGATGGATGAATTGGATGCATGGATGTATGAATTGGATGGATCTATGGCTGAATTGGATGGATGGAATGGATGGATAGATGGATAATTGGATGGATGGAATGGATGGATGAATTGGATGGATGGATGGATGGATGGATAAATTGGATGGATGGATGGATGGATAAATTGGATGGAACGGATGGATGGATGGAATGGATGGAATGGATCGATGGATGGATGAATTGGATGGAATGGATGGATGAATTGGATGGATGGATGGATGAATTGGATGGAACGGATGGATGGATGGAATGGATCGATGGATGGATGAATTGGATGGAATGGATCGATGAATTGGATGGATGGATGGAATGGATGGATGGATGGATGAATTGGATGGATGGATAAATTGGATGAATTGGATGGAATGGATAAATTGGATAGATGGATGGATGGATAAATTGGATGAATTGGATGGAATGAATAAATTGGATGGATGGATGGATGGATAAATTGGATGAATTGGATGGATGGATAAATTAGATGGATGGATAAATTGGATGGAATGGATGGATGGATGGATGGATGGATGCATGGAATGGATGGATGGATGGAATGGATGGATGGATGGATGGCTGGATGAATTGGATGGAATCGATGGATGCATGGATGGATGGATGGATGGATGGCTGGATGAATTGGATGGATGGATGGATGGATGGATGAAGTGTCCGTGATACAAGTCCCTGTAAAATAGCTGTCACTATAAAACAATAACCTATTCTAACGTGTGCATTAATCTAATCCTGTGATCTGCCTTATATTTAAGCGATATCACATGAGCAAAACAGTGCTGTTGTACTGAATGTCAGCACGGCTGTGTGTTTAGATTCAGTACAACACCACGATAGCGAGTGTGATGTTGCTTTATTACAACAGTTCTATAAACAAAGAATTAATATCGAGTAACATTTCAGACACACTATAGCCAAATAGTTTTTCTTTTTGCTCCATCAACTAAAACAGGGCCGAAAGAAGCAGCCGCTGTATAGAACGGTGTGTGTTGCCATGGTAACGCACAGATTGACTGACAGTAGATGGACTGACAGTATGTGTAGTAATGGTTTCAATGTAATAAACTATCGCTAGAATTGGAATTTTATGTAGCGAACGCAGACAAGCGGAGTGACACAAACGGTGAAATATCCCAGTGCTGTTATAGAAAATATCAGCACTCTTGGAACGCCACACTCTTGTCCAATCACATTAGTGGACCAAAGGTTGTATAAAATTATTTATTAGACTTTATCATTTTAAATCAACACAGTGTTTCTTTTTACACTGTACACTATATTGGCATTACTGTGGTGTTATACTCAGTACACTAAAGATCAACTTTGACCCAGAATAACCTTTGATACCACACCTTTAAACTCATATGCGACAACACACACACACACACACACACACACACACACACACACACACACACACACACACACACATTGCATGATGATCCTCGGAAGAATTACAGCAACACTGATGTGTTTGTAGAAGGATGTGTGTGTGTGTGTGTGTGTGTGTGTGTGTGTGTGTGTGTATGAGGTCTGGCTCATCAGACTGTGAAATGAGCTCATTAAGGCAAATGGCTATTTAATTAAATAGTCAGAGAAAAGCCTAAACACACACACACACACATACACAAAAACAGGTGTGCAAGCTTGGGAGTCCCTTAACAAGTACACGTGTACACGTACACACACGTGCAACAAACATACAACACACACAATATTTTTTTATATATATATATGTACACACACACACACACACACAGAGTATATATATTATATTGAAATTGAAATGACCCATGTCACTTGTTGCTAATTTCATGAAATTAATTTTTAAAGCTTGTAATTATTAATAAACAGAAAAGCTAGCGTTACAACAAGGCGTTAGTTAGACAAACATATATAGCTACCTATCTAATATCCATCTTAAAAAAAAGCTCACATTATACTAAGAGGTTGCTATTAGAGCAGGTAAACATAAATAACTACATTGCTATGTACTTTGGTTAGCTACTATCTACTCCAAAACATTAAGTAAATTCATAATTGAAGGTGTTAAATCAGAATGCTGGGACACTGAAATGACAACGCAGGAGTTTATGTTCTGCAAAAAGCCCAGTAGAAATAACTAAGTAATATATATCCCGTCTGAACTGACATGCTGGTAAAGATTATGTTGGAATCTGTGTATCATCCTGTCACTCCATATCCATTTTCAAATCAAAGGCGAGAAAAGGAAAACTGACTTTTCTGAATTTGCCCGTTTATTGCCATGGCTATGATGCATTATTATTGTGTTTATTAGGCATATGCAGTGGTCGAATTGTGGGGGGAAAAAACGTGTTGCCAAACCTAGGCTACATTAAACACAATGATATTGCGGGTTCAGCAAATTGACCTCATTTATCGACCTGGCCATTGCCGTTTCTAGGAGGCTGACATGCAATCATCATCATTTTATTCCCTCAAGTTCTAGTCTTGGCAAAATCTGTAGACGCTCATGGCCGTATATTTTGCTACATCGATTTGAGCCAGGTTGGCAGACTTGTTGGTCTACATCCATCATCAAACATTATAATAACAATAAAATATACAGGGTGTCCCACAAGTCTCCATACATTGGGGAAATTAACACTTTTTTATCAAAATGTCTTCCAGATTTTTTCATACTTAGTTTATATTATATTCACACACACACTCACACCAATGGCAGCAGAGCTGCCACACAAGGCGGTAACTTGCCATCGGGAGCAACTTGGGGTTCAGTGTCTTGCCCGAGGACACTTCAGTATGTGGAGTCACGTGGGCCGGGAATCGAACCGCCAACCCTATGATTGGTGGACAACCCACTCTACCACCTGAACCACAGCCACACCTGACTTTAAGAGGAAATATGGCGAGCACATCACACACGACACTGCTGCCAAACTTACTATCAGATTCAAAAAGACTGGAAGTGTTGCGGAATTAAGTGCAACTTGTGCAGCCCCACATTCTACAACATGTGCTGATAATAAATGACAAAACAATCAGTTTGTATTAAAATGAGGTGTACAGTTGTGCCCAAAAGTTTGCATACCCCTTGCAGAATCTGCTAAATCTTAATACTGTTAACAAAATAAGAAGGATCATAAAAATCCCATGATGTTTTTTATTTAGTACTGTCCTGAATAAGCTATATCACATATCCGAAGTATACATATAGACCAGAAGACAAGATAATAGCAGAATTTATAAAAATGACCCCGTTCAAAAGTTTACATACCCTTGATTCTTAATACTGTGTGTTGTTACCTGGATGATCCATGACTGTTTTTTTTGTTTTGTTTTGTGATAGTTGTAGAAGGTAACACGATACATTAAGAGCCAGGGGAGTGTAAACTTTTGAACAGGATGATCAGTGTAGATTGTTATTATTTTGTCTTTTTTTTTTTTCATTTAGTACCGCATCATTTAGTCAGATGCTACATAAGATATTTACATGTCTCCCAGAAGACAAAATACTAACAATTTACACTGATCATCCTGTTCAAAAGTTTACACCCCCCTGGCTCTTAATGTAACGTGTTACCTTCTTGAGCATCAGTGAATGCTTTCACCTTTTGTAATAGTCGTGTACGAGTCCCTCAGTTGTCCTCAATGTGAAAAGATGGATCTCAACATCATATAGCCGCTGTTGGAAAGGGCTCAAATATGCAGAAGATGCTGGAAAAGCAAAGAATATGCAAGATGTGGAGGATTTTTCTGAAGAGCAGTGGGCAGTTTAACTGCTCAGGACAAACAAGGGACTCATGAACAACTCTCACAAAACAAAAACAAAAAAACAGTACTCAGTGAGCAACAGTATTAAGATTTAGCAGATTCTGCAAGGGGTATGCAAACTTTTAGGCACAACTGTATGTAGTATGCACAGATTTGACACGGTTTGATTTTTGATTTATCCAGAGATCATTTATCCTTTTTGAATCAATCATAGTTAGACGTCCTACAGACGTCCTCCAGCAGTGATACTTTACAGATATATGTCCAGAAATCTTATGCGGCTTGAATAGGCCATTTAGCTCATCTTTTTATATCTGAAAAATCCCAACCTGCTCTGTATCTGGTCAACTTTATTAGTAATTTAAAACCTGTACGTAAGTAGTATTGATACGCTTCTTCTCTCGATATTTTCTGCAGTGAAGCGCGTAGACTTATTATGTTTTTCATTTTCTGCCCCCTAGTGGACTCCTTCACATTACGTGCAAGTACGAAGGCAGACACCTACAGA
Organism: Ictalurus furcatus; assembly: GCF_023375685.1. Taxonomy (NCBI): domain Eukaryota; kingdom Metazoa; phylum Chordata; class Actinopteri; order Siluriformes; family Ictaluridae; genus Ictalurus; species Ictalurus furcatus. The sequence goes on along the minus strand of NC_071257.1, from coordinate 29,415,719 downwards.
ACTGCACATGCAAAACACCCTGAAATAAGCTGACCCGGATAAACCAGGCCTAACTGAACTCTGAATGCGGCCCGCTGTATTTAAGTTTTCTCTTGCTGCTCTTCTCCATTTCTCTCTCAACTCATTCCTGTCTGTGGGATCGAGATAGGTTTAAAAATAACTCTCAATTTAGCATGACATTCCTGTGTGTGTGTGTGTGTGTGTGTGTGTGTGTGTGGACCAGGAAATGTGAACATGGAAGCTAACAGTGAGCAGTGGCCACTGGCAAACACTAATGTAATAAGATATTAATGAGGGAGAAAAAGAAGTGTGTGTGAGTGAGAAAGATAGAGAGAGAGAGATAGAGAGATAGAGGGAGAGAGAGAGAGCGAAATGGGAGGGGGGGCACGATGAGCCGGCACATGGAGCTTCCGTTCACCAAGCGACACCGCCTCCTCCTAAACGCTCTAAACGCACGCGCTCTCTCTCTCTCTCTCTCACACACACACACACACACACACACACATTTACCCCACCTCTCTTGGTTTTTAATGGCAGGCTGTTTAAACTGTGTGTGTGTGTGTGTGTGTGTGTGTGTGTGTGTACGCTGCAGAGGCTGGGTGCATGTTAAACACAGTCACTGAAATCCTACTCCAATCCAATAAAGCCCTCAGCAGCCCTGCTAGCGCACTCCATTACTGAGAGAGAGAGAGAGAGAGAGAGAGAGAGAGAGAGAGAGAGAGGAACAGAAATCAAGAAACAGAAACCTAGAGATTGTTTGAGATAGACAGAAAGGGAGACAAAGACAAAGGCTGAGCCACAGACATAAAGACAGGAAGAGAAAAGACAGCAAAAAAGCTGTCATGTCCTATGTTAAAGAAAAGAAACAGAGACATGGCTAGGACAGACGGATTAAGACACAGGGAAATGGAGAGAAACAAAGAATCACAGAGACAGAAGACAGAAGTACATAAGACAGAGATGGAGAGTGTGACGGAGAGAAGGCGAGAGAAAGATGTGGAACTCTCTCTTGTTCTTGTCTCTCACATTGACACAGTGGGAGGAAATGAAACAGTCATAATGTATGCATAAAGCAGGAATGCGGGCAGTTAAGCTCTTCAATCCAGTGGTACCATCAGGACACATCAGGACATGTTCCGACTGCCAGAGTGGTGTCCATTTTTTTGAGAAAAAAAAAAACAAGAAAAAAAACCCAAACATACTACACCACTCTGATGCGAGCAGAAACCCACCAGCATCTCTCCTTTCTTCTTTTTCAAAAACCCTCAACCGTGTTATCTATAGCCAGCTCTCTCTCACTCATACCCAGAACTAACCCTTGAATCCCAAAAAGTCTCATTTATACTAAGACACTACAGAATCTTTACAAAAACTTCCCTCAACAGCGAATGTGAAGCATTCTCTCTTTAGATCAGCCACGGTGTCATCAGTCCTGAACCTCCTGGACCTCCCTACAGCCTACGACATCGTTAACTATAATATCCTCCTCTTCATCCTCACCAGCCTGGGGATCACTCGCTCAGTATAGCAGTAGCTTGCGTCATGCCTGGAGGTGCACTCGTATCAGGTGACATGAGTATCCACATCTGCTCCGAGCAGACTTTTAACCGAGTCCTCCAAACCTGTATGCTTGGTCCTTTACTCTTTTGCCTCGGTATCTGTTTTCTTCATGATGCAATACCTTCACATAACTTTTTCTAAGACGACTACACTGAAGACACAACTCCTGTTGTCTGGCAGACATTTTATCATGGATAGCATAACCTCATCTAAAATTCAATGACAGCAACACCTCTATTCACTCCTGATATCTAATCTTGAATTTACCTCCTTTAAGAACTTCCTGACCTTTTTGACCCCCTTTAAGAACTTCCTGATCAGTTCTGAAAATGGATGAAACAACGTTGTGCTGGATTATCAATTATCAATATCAGTATGTGTCGCAAATATTCCTTGGCCATCTTGAAGACCTGACCATCTCTACAAATTGGCTACTGTAATCAACTTCTGTTTGACTTCATGACATTAGACATTTACAACTTATCTATAATGTAGAAATCCATCTATATTACTCCATTGCTGGTTTCCCTTCTTTGCCTTCCTGTAGCCTACGTTAGATTTAAAACTCTGATGCTTGTCCACAAGACCAAGCCACATTTCACAACCAAAACCCCCTGCAGTAGGTGACACTGCTGGGCTAGACAGGCAAATTAAGGAACCCTTTAGGGTGCTAGATATAACCTTTTTCTAAAGTGTACCTGGTTGTGTTCAGCTTACTATACCCCACCAAACCTCAAATTGCCTGCCTGCTCACTACCTCTTCATCCAACCTCCTCTACCACCCTACTCACTATCCCTTCATCCAACCTCCTCTACCACCCTGCTCACTACCCGGTCATCCAACCTCCTCTACCACCCTACTCACTATCCTTTCAACCAACCTCCTCTACCACCCTGCTCACTACCCCTTCATCCAACCTCCTCTATCACCCTACTCACTACCCCATCATCCCTCCTTCCCTACCACCCTGCTCACTGCCCCTTCATCCAACCTCCTCTACCACCCTACTCACTACCCCTTCATCAAACCTTCTCTACCAACCTCCTCTACCATCCTACTCAATACCCCATCATCCATCCTTCCCTACCACTCTGCTCACTGCCCCTTCATCCAACATCCTCTACCACCCTGCTCACTACCCCTTCATCCAACTCCACTACCACCCTACTCACTACCCCTTCATCCAACCTCCTCTACCACCCTGCTCACTACCCCTTCATCCAACCTCCTCTACCACCCTGCTGACTACCCCATCATCCACCCTACTCACTACCCCTTCATCCAACCTCCTGTACCACCCTGCTCAATAACCTTTCATCCAACCACCTCTACCACCCTGCTCACTACCCCTTCAGCCAACCTCCTCTACCACCCTGCTTAATACAACATCATCCAACCTCCTCTACCACCCTGCTCACTACCCCTTAATCCAGCCTCCTCTACCACCCTGCTCAATACCACTTCATCCAACCTCCTCTACCACCCTGCTCAATACCCCTTCATCCAACCTCCTCTACCACCCTGCTTAATACAACATCATCCAACCTCCTCTACCACCCTGCTCACTACCCCTTAATCCAGCCTCCTCTACCACCCTGCTCAATACCACTTCAGCCAACCTCCTCTACCACCCTGATCAATACCCCTTCATCCAACCTCCTCTGCCACGCTGCTCACTGCCCCTTCATCCAACGTCCTCTACCACCCTACTCACTACCCCTTCATCCAACCTTCATCCAAGACAGAAGGCCTAAGGTCCAGCCTGTGTTGGCTAATCATTCCCACACAACTGTGTAGTCCCAGTATGCAGTTAGAGGTGACTGTTGGAAAGAGGCCTGTTCATGTCATCCCAATGACATGCTAATAGAGCATTAGCATCTAGTGGAGCAGTAATTAGCGTTGGTCTTACAGGTTAAGTACCTGAGACAGGGTATAATGTCAAGAGGGTGAGAAAGACTAAAGTTTCTCATTTCTCTTCCAGCTGGACCTTTGCAAGATCAATGCTCTGAAAAACAGAGGTAGAGTGAGACTAATTCTGTTCTTCATTTTTCTATTTACTTTGTTCTATTTCCTGTCTTTGACTGTCCATCTGTCAGTCAGTCCCTGTTTTTCTCTCGTCACTTCTTTCTATTTGCCATGTTCCTTTATGTCTCTCTTTCTCTATTTTTAGTATTCAGCTTCCTGTTCTTGGAGCACCACAGTATGGATAGAGAGAGGAGGGGGACAGAGAGAGAGAGAGAGCTGGAGGAGGAGGAACGGAAGTAAGAGAAGAAGAGGAGGGGTGTGTGGATTCATGCACTGCTGTCTTCAGTAAATCAATCTGGCCGTTTGCGTCTCCTCCTCCTCCCCCCTCGTACACGGGCCAGGCTTGTAGCGGGTGAACGCCACAAAACAGAGCAGATGAGAGTGAGAGAAACACACAGAGGGGGGAAAAAAACGCAACCAGAGAGGGAGGGAGGGGGTGAAAAGAAAGAACAAGCCAATATTGTTAAAGGGCACTGAAAGCTGCGAAAGAGACAAAGCCGGAAGGCCTGCAGTGTCTCTGAATACACACTTGAACTCCTGGAGTGTAATGCAGAAACAAAGCAAAGAAACCCTACAGTATAATAACTACAGACAATAAAAGCTCCCGAAAGGAGCAACAGCTTAATTGGAGCGGCGTTTGCAGTTAATTTTACGAAGTGTTTAAACATTATTAAAGTATTAAATTACAAAGAGTGAAGCAATCAAAATCTCCAATAACAGGACTGTTCAAAATGGTGGCGATTACAGTATAATCACAATTCCACTGCCATTCATTCCCCAGTTGAATAGGGCCATGGAGGGGAGCTTTGATGATGCCCATGTTCCCTAAATTGATCCTTTCATGCCCCTTTCACATATGCACTTTTTTTGCAGGAATACTAAGATAATTAATCAGCAAAAGGTTAAATGTAAATGCAACCCAGAACCAAGATTCCTGGAAGACTGACACAAGAATTGAGACCTACATCAAAGTGATCAGGAGGGCTGACATGTGACATGAGGAAGAAATTCTTCATCCACTGAATAGCACATCCCAGGATTTGGTCATTTATGAGTGAAGCACCAGCAGGTTCTGATAATATGGCATAAATGTAGAGATGACTCAGGTAAGAAACAATCTGACTAAAAGTGTGTAAAAATATGGATGTATTGACACTGATACTGGTCTTGCTTATCAGTCCAATACTGTGCTCATATACAAAACACTACAGTGCATTGAAAGGATGTTCAGTATGAGCATACTGTGAAGAAGAGTGAGAAGAACAGCTTTTATGATTACAGTATCAGGTAAGTACAAATCTACAGTATCTAGGAGAGATGATCCACTGAAGTGAAAATGAGTCATGGGAATAAACTGTTCTAGAAAGTGTTTTGTCCATGTGAGACCATCCACAACAGCAGAAGAGAAGAGAAAGTGCAAAAGCGCCAAGCAGAAGTAGAGCATCAGGTTCAGCAAAAATGCCTTCAAAGCTAATGAAATGAAAGGTTTTTATGTATGAAATTAATTATTATATCAGTAAGTAAGCGTTTGCTAGTTCTTCTATCTCTGCAGGTAAAATCCCAAACAGCTTAGAGAACTTGTTTAATCAAAAACATGGGTCTATAAAATAATCCCATTCAATTTTATAGGACTTTTTAACAATAAATATCCAGATGGAAATGTAAAATCACCACTTATCACTGTTTCAATTCATTTCACATATGACTTTGAAGTTTTCTTGATATTTGATGATAATGGTGTAGAAAACAAACCCCTCCTACACTAAGTTTTTTTTTTCCATATCCACAGTTTTCTTCGATTTCTTATTGTCTTTTCTTCCCATTGTTTATTGAAAGGTGTTTCAGTAAAGAACGGAGTTGGGCTAACCATGATAAGAAGAACAATTATTATTATGGTCTAAAGCTATTTCAAAGGCTCTGGGACTCCAAAGAACCACAGTGAGAGCCATTATCTCCAAATGGAAAAACTCAGCACACTAGTGAACCTTTCCCAGAAGTGGCCGACCTTCCAAAATTCCTCCAGGAACACAACAACGACTCATCCAAGAAGTCAAAAAAGAACCAAGGACAACATTAAATGACTTACAGGGCTATCTTGCATCAATAAAGGTTCCTGACTCCACTATCAGAAAGACACTGGGCAAAAATGGCATCCATGGAAGAGTGGCGAGGTGAAAACCACTGCTAACCCAGAAGAACAGTAAGGCTCGTCTGAATTTTGCCAAAACACACCTTGATGATCCTCAAACTTTTTTGAGTCGAAAGTTGAACTGTTTGGAAGACAGGGGTCCCGTTCCATCTGGCGTAAACCAAACACAGAATCCCACAAAAAGAACATCATACCTACGCTCAAGCATGGTGGTGGAAGTGTGATGGTGTGGGGATGCTTTGCTGCTTCAGGACCTGGACAACTTGCAATAATTGAGGGAAACATGAATTCTGCTCTCTACCAGAAAATCCTAAAGGAGAATGTCCGGTGTTCAGTCCGTAAATTGAAACTCAAGCGCAACTGGATTCATGCAGCAAGACAATGATCCAAAGCATAGGAGTAATCCACCTCTGAATGGTTTAAAAAAAAAAAAAAAAAAAAGCCAAATTAAAGGTTTTGGAGTGACCTAGTCAAAGTCCTGACTTGAACCAAGTGAGATGCTGTAGCAGAACCTTAAACAGGCAGTTCATGCTTGAAAACAGTGTGGCTCAATAATATTAAAAAATAAATAAATAAATAAATAAAAACTGTATTGTGTGTTTACTCGGGTTGTGTTTAATTTATGCTGTATTTTGTTTGAAGATCTAAAGCTATTTAGTATGAGATATACACAAAATACAGAAGAAATCAGGCTTTCATCACTTTTTCACAGCACTGTACATTTCTCTGCAAAAAGTCCATTTAATTAAAAAAAATAATAATAATTCTGAAACACCAATGCAACAAGTATGAAATAAACATCACAAGACATTTACAATAAAAAAAGGAGGGTGCATACAACTTTTGCACAATACAATACATCATATATTGTGAAAATGGCTTCAAGTATTGTTATAAGATATTTTGCCATATCTGCCTTTACCAGGTTAGGAGAGTATTCTGATATGAAAATTTAATATCGCCACATAACTAGACACGAGTGTGTGAAGGACGGAGTCGGGTAGATTGAGGGTGGAATCTGGGTTTACACCCTCAGAGGTGGTGAAGGGAGGATCTGTCTTGGTGCCATTCAGGCTAGAAGCCATGGGAGAGACATGGGGAGAAAGGGAGGAATAGAGAGATGGGAAAACAGGAAGAGAGAGATGGAAAGAGAGAGAGATGGAGGTAGTCCCTCTTCAGCTCAGCAGCCAGATGGTCTGGTTGCCACAGCAGCATTTTACCCACCAGGCGGTGCTTTGATACTTCTCTCTCTGTGTGTATGTGTGTGTGTGTGTGTGTGTGTGTAATATGTCCCTCTGCGATTGTGCCTTTACAGTCACTGCTGCTCAGCAGCATGTGTCACAGCACTGTGTGTGTATGCACGCAGGTGTGTGTTTGTGTGTGTGTGTGTGTGTGTGTGTCTTCATGATTGTTTTGGCACTCCTCTGATGAAAACAAGTGGCCCACACCTGCTAAACAGCATTCATTACCGTACACAACGGAGAGCTGGGGAGTAGGAGGAAAGAGACAGTGGCATGAATGACAACAAAGAGAAAGCTTGAGAGAGCACAGAAAACATGGAGGAGGTGAGACGCAAGAGACGCATTCAGCTAGGCCTTTTCAACCAACGGTCCGTGGGCCCAATATCGCCCATTTTAGTTTTTTTATGGCCCACAAAAGTGTGCAGGTTAATCAGTAATAACACATCGACTGTATAAGTAAATCATCAAATAAAGATCACATGTGGGCAGTAGGGGTGTGTATCTCTCCACCCGAGCTGAGCACTTCAATACCTCTTCACGAAGGAGACATTGAAAGCAGCAGACTATTCCATTTGATGTGATTTAGAGAGGTTTTGGTACGATATGATGTAGCCAATTGCAATGTGATGAGACATGATTCCGTGCTGTAAAGACAGTTCAGCTTGGACTGACAGGCACAGAGGCCACACCTCCTTCACTAAAACTAAGGCACAGATGCCATGCCTCCATCACTGGTAGTGAAAGATTCTAAGGTCACTGACTCCTTCATTGGTACTGACAGGCACAAAGGCCACACCTCCTTCACTGATACTGAGAGACACAAAGGCCACACCTACTTCACTGAGACTGAGCGGGACAAAGACCACACCTCCTTCACTGAGACTGACAGGCACAAAGGCCACACCTCCTTCACTGAGACTGACAGGCACAAAGGCCACACCTCCTTCACTGTGTCTGACAGTACAGAGGACACACCTCTTTCACTGAGACTGACGGGCACAAAGGCCACACCTCCTTCACTGAGACTGACAGGCACAAAGGCCACACCTCCTTCACTGTGTCTGACAGTACAGAGGACACACCTCTTTCACTGAGACTGACGGGCACAAAGGCCACACCTCCTTCACTGAGACTGACAGGCACAAAGGCCACACCTCCTTCACTGTGTCTGACAGTACAGAGGACACACCTCTTTCACTGAGACTGACGGGCACAAAGGCCACACCACCTTCACTGAGACTGACAGGCACAAAGGCCACACCTCCTTCTCTGTGTCTGACAGTACAGAGGACACACCTCTTTCACTGAGACTGACGGGCACAAAGGCCGCACCTCCTTCACTGAGACTGACAGGCACAAAGGCCACACCTCCTTCACTGTGTCTGACAGTACAGAGGCCACACCTCTTTCACTGAGACTGACGGGCACAAAGGCCACACCTCCTTCACTGAGACTGACAGGCACAAAGGCCACACCTCCTTCACTGTGTCTGACAGTACAGAGGACACACCTCTTTCACTGAGACTGATGGGCACAAAGGCCACACCTCCTTCACTGAGACTGACAGGCACAAAGGCCACACCTTCACTGTGTCTGACAGGTATGGAGGCCACACCTCCTTCACTGGGACTTACAGGTTCAAAGCAACATGGAGGTAGCGTGAGAAAGAGAAAGGAAATGAATTTGATCATATTTGATATTTCGAAATAATACATAACCTTTATAAAAAAAAATAAAGATCGCATGTGGTATTAAACTTCACAAATGCAGCGACCGCTGTCCCTGAACATTTCCCAGATACACATTGTTTATATAGTTTAAATAGTTTAAAATATCAATGCCAGTTAACATTGGTGCTGTGTTCCACTCCAGCTAAAAAGATGGGGGGGGACTGAGAAATCCTTTTCTCCTTTAGCAGTGTGGATATTATGTGAACTTGTTCTTCATCATGAATATAAAAAGAATAATGGCTGGTGTTTTATTCATGTAATAACCTGTCTGTTCGGCTACTCTATAGAACCTGCAGTAGGATTTTGCTGAGGAAGAGTACCTGCTCACAAAGCGTACACGATTTCTCCTTTTAGAGCACTTGGAAGTGAAACTAAGCAGGCCGGGATTAGACAAAAAGGGGAAAGACTCTTGACGGTGTTCTCACACACACTTCTGAGGAACTGATGACCAACCATGTCATTGTACTTCCTAGCACAGTGCTTCTCAGTCTCTGTGCTGCTGATGGACAGGTCTGGAAGCTTTATCTACGCTGACACGCTTGACGATTAGCTGTGTCAGTCGTGCACAATTTTAAAGAACATGGACCCCAAAACTGGACTTTGAAGCTACTGAAGTGGTGAATTCAATTGAGGGGGTTTCCGAGACTCTTACAGATAAATGATGGTTCCTCAGATAAGAGTCGGAGAAATCGGCACGCTCAAGATCTTCACGAGGATCTTAGACACAATTTTTTTTTCCATTGTGTGATGACCCCTAACCGTAAATCTGAACAAACAGTGGTTTCGGTGCTCTTGGTGGAAAGAACGTGGCGCGAATATCAGACCACGATTTTGATTCCGTCCCCTCGTTCAACCTTTCTGAGAGATGCCGCAGTTGCAGATGAGTTTAGTTTTGATACTTGCCTTACATTTAGCTCTCTGCACCTTGGAAATCTTCCAAACAAATAAATGAAGCGATGCCTACCTTTCACAGATTTTTATGGCAGCAAGCAAAAAGCAGTTAAAAAAACGCTGGCTTAAGAGAAACCCCCTACTGAGGGCTTTTTCAGAGAAACTGTTAATCACCTACGCTTAATGGAACACATCACCTACACTTTCCGCTTAGAGAAAGAAGAGCGAAATGCACTGGCGGAAGCATGTACTGTATTTAATACATGAGATGAACACTATAAGCAGTCAGCTCCAGAATTGTTGGCACCCTGTATGAGAATGGGAATTATTGCAGGGTGACATGGTGGAGCAGTGTTTGCCAGGAAGGAGATTGGTACATGATGATGAGGTTGGCGAAGGAGGCTAAGAATATCCCACTGATCACAATTTCAGAACTGCACGATCTAGTTGATTCTTGGGGTTAAGTTTCATAATCAAAACTACTAGACACGACCTCAGTAACAGCAAGCTGTTTCGAAGTCCTTCCTGAGAGCGACCCACAAAATCCTGTGCCTGATTTTTACCAAGTGTCTTTGGAATTGTATGTTGTGATCAGATGAGACCAAACCTTTTGGCCAAAATCACCATTTGAACATCTGAAGTTGTATTGAGAAAGAAAATCTCCGAAACCCACTGTGAGATAGTGTTAGGTAATATTGACGCTTTGGGGCAATTTTGTGGCCAATGGTCCAGGGGCATTTGTGAAAACTGATCACAGATTCTGCTAGTCCAAAATCAGGGTTGCTTCTGCCAGGAGGTTAAGACTTAGCCATGGGTAGATCCGTCAACAAGATCTCCGTCACTAGAGTTGAGCCCTGTTGAGAACAGTTCATTTTTTTCCCTTCTCTTCTTTCCTTCTACCTTATTATTATTAATATTACAATTACAACTAGGACTATTCCTGAAAATATATTCATAATATATTAAGACTATTATTAGGTGTTAATTTGCGTTCTAGGTCTTTGCCTTCTCCTGACTTTATCATTAGTCTAAACATTTTAAATGCTCTCTTACATTAATGCTACATCATATTGGACCTAACAGCATGTTTCACATTTAAAATATGACTGATTTTCACTTGGCTTAGGAGCCAAACGTGACACTTGAGAATCTCATCCATTTTTACACGTACGCTAGCGTGTGCGCACAGTCGTACGCATAGTGTTTCAAAGTATACTCCGTTTCACATGTACGCATAGACAGGCGGTCGACACATGCGCATTGCGACAGCTTGCACTACCACTCCTGGCCTACAAGAGTCAGTACAGAGCAGTAAAACAGGTTTGGTGTGAAGGATGACAACGAAGAAGAAGAATCACAACAACACGAAGAACAATGCTCGGGCAATCTCTCGCCACGATTAGCACACATATACAAATCCTTATACTCTTTAAGGCTAGAATTATGCAAATACGGGTACCTTCTAACCTGCACTAGTTTCCGTCTCTTCCGTATTTTCTTCGACTACCTTGAGAATCAACGGCCCTGGGTGACTGTTGCCACCTTGTGGAAGAACTAAACGGTGCAAAGGTGTATGCGTACAAAATACACGCGGTTAGAAAAATCGAGTGGCGCACGTTCAGTATGCCCGTATTCCGTATTCCGTAGCACGATTATCGTGATCGATAACGATCAAGTATTATCACGGTATTGTTAAAATGTGCCGAAAACATACAAAAAGTACTGATATACACACTGAAATCATTTAAACAGTTTTTATATTTGAAAATCAACAAACAACAAATAAAATTAGCAGAATAATGCTTGCTCGACTGTCTGTGTCACAAGTGTCAAGGAGTGACCAGGAGGAACCAGAAGCATCACTGGGATTGACTGCTGCACGCCCACTCTGTAAACAAGGGAATAGCAAATGCTGTATTATTATTATTATTATTATTATTATTATTATTATTATTGTTATTGGTGTGGTTACATTATTATTAACTTACACACACATTTGAAATGATCTAATGATTTAAAAATATGTTGGTTGGGTGATTAAACTACATAACGTTACTACATGGTGCTCTGAAATTCTAGATTCTGGTCAGTCTGCGGTCTGATATTTCCTGTTTATGGCCATCGTCAATTGCAACGCAGTATACCAAAACACTCATCCTGAAACTCCAGTTTCTTTCATGTCTCACGCACTCTCTCCTTTCATACAAACACGACTGGTGCCATCGTGCGTCTCTGTTATAGTTATCGACTGCATTGAAAATGAAAACGGAGGACTTCAGTATTTGTATTGGACGATCATTTTGTAGACTGCAATGGATTATAAGATAGCAAAGAACAGGTCAAATTTTAAAACATCCGTATTAAATCACTATATCATGTCCCCGAAAATGATTTGAAAAGGCGTGTATTAGTGGCATGAATGTACATTATCCCTTAAATGTCGCACTTATTTTTTGTTACTGTCTTTTTTGAATTCTTTCTTTTGTCTTGGTAGGAACTTTTTTTTTTCACGTGAACTTTGCCAGGAACTTTTTCTTTGCGGGAACTTTGCTAGGAAGTTTTTTTTTTTCTTATTTCAACCCAATTCAATATTTTGTGTCCAACTATTTACTTTTCCCCAACTCATGCATTGAGCTAAAAGTTAACTTACCTTGTATTCGCTATAAAGTGATGGATGGTTGTCATGAAGACGCAGCAGATTGGAGGTGTTGCCCCCTTTCGCAGAGACTTTCTTCTGGCAAGCTCTGCAGACAGGGTTACCATCTTCTATTAAGTCTCCCTCAGCATTTTTATCAAATCTAAAATATGACCACACTTCAGATTTGGTCCTCTTGGAAGGTTGGAAAAATCCCCCGAGCGCCGTCACTGCCTTCCGCCATGTTTTCACGCTCAAAAAACAACAGTGACTACGTTGTTTATTGACCTTATTCTGAATAAGATAATATTCGGATTAAGGTGTTTACATGAGTTGCTTTTAGAATACTCCTTTCATGTTCCCGTTTTACATGTTATAGAACATACAGCGATTAATGGCACACGTCATTACGTCCCCGCGCCACGCTGTTCGACGTTCCCTCCAGAATTTCACATATCAACATATAGTTGACATAAAATACAGAGCAGTGATTGTAAAGTAAGTCCGGTTGTGTAGTAGTCGCAAGCAGGTTGTGAGTTTAACTCCTATCACTGCTAGAGACTCAGTGATGGGTGTTTAAGTGCGGCCCTTAACCATGAACTGCTCGGCTCTGGGTTTGAGTTATACTTTATCACTTTGAAGACTCCATGAGCTGCTATTAGCTCGAGCTTCAAGTGTGTGTTTGTGTGAGTCTGAGTATGTAATCTAGCGGATGGAACTGAGCAGTGTTTGTGTTAGAGACTCTGAGAGAGAGAGAGAGAGAGAGAGAGTGAGAGTGTATGTGTGTGTGTGTGTACAATGCCTTCTCAGCAGGCTCAGAGGGAGGCAGTGGTTAGCCAAGTACAGCTGAGCCGATTGTTGAGAGAGAGAGAGAGAGAGAGAGCGAGAGAGAGCGAGAGAGAGAGAGAGAGAAAGAGGCAGAGTGAGAAAACAAAAGATATGCAGATACTTTGATGAAGCATTGCTAACATAGCATTGTAATAAACATTGTGCAAATCTAGGGTAGCTCTTAATAATTCACTCAATTAGTTGGAATATTTTGAATATCTCTGTTTAAAAAAAGAACACCTTGTTGTCAATAACCGATAATGGCTGCTCATCAAGAACAAGAACAAAAATACACAATATCAGAGCAGTACCATGCCAGTATCAAGGTAAACTCGCCACTAAATATTGATATTAAAAATATTTCTTTTCAGCATTTCAATCAACTGATACTACAAAAGAATTCTTAGAAGTCTTAACCAGGCTTAGTGAAACATGAGTTCAATAACTCCAATACAACATTTCTGATATTAAACAGACCGCCATGTCATGGTGTGAGATTATGAAATCAGACGGCCAAATAAACGTAAGGTCATTCTGTTCAGTTGTTTTGTTTTTTCAGCGAAACTGAAACACTCAGATACTAATCTAATGCGAATTATTTTTGGTGTGTGGAATTAATTCCGAAGCTTTGGGGCTGACTCTTACCCTGCATCCCAACTGGTATACTATCCGCACTAAACAGTATCCGAGATGAGAATTAAACGGTAAACGGTCTGCACTTATATAGTGCAAAGCGCTTTACACTGCGTCTCACTCACCCATTCACACTCACACACCAATGGTAGCAGAGCTGCCATGCAAGGCGCTAACTTGCCATCGGTTTAGTGTCTTGCCCAAGGACACTTCGGTATGTGGAGTCACGTGGGCCGGGAATCGAACCGCCAACCCTACGATTAGTACGCAACCCGCTCTACCACCTGAGCCACAGCCGCCCTAGTGCCTCCCAGATGACAGTACATGTTGAAATGAGTAACCCAAAGGTACCCGGATGGTCTACTATTCACGGTAGATGTGAAGTGTGGATCCATGGACACTTTTTCAGCTAATATTGCCTGCAACTCCTTGCGTGAGGGAGGTGGCGTTTTGTGACGGCTTGTTTTGCCGAATTCAAGGACAGGTGTTAGAGAGGTGTAAACGAAATGGGGTTAACATGAATGAAAGCAATGATGAATTAAATTCTGTCATATAAATTATATAAGGAATAATGAATGAAGAAAAGCTGAAATGCAATGAGGAGTGTCTTTACGGTGACGGCGCTGTCTTCCGGGCAATAACGTCCTCTTCTTTTATATGACGTCTTAGTATGGCCCAGTACTTGCATACTCTTAATACACACTCAAAAGTACGTACTTTTTCTTCATAAGGAGTGTACATACTTGTAGAACATTGTATAAGTATGCCAATCGGGACGCAGGGTTAGTTTTCAAGCGCTGGAATCGGGGAAGGATTTTTATTGAAGAACAATAAAAATTTGCAAATGCTTGTAAAGTTCTGACTAGAACACGAGCTCATAGGACACCGTACTGTAGATTTGGCTCAAGAGCCTCCATATAAAGTGCTCCCTGCCTACAAGTTACTGAATCAGTTGACCAGGTGCCACATTTGCACTCAATCTCACCCAGTCCACGGTCAGATGAACTCTATGGGGTGTTGCTTCACATTTAGAAGACATTTACAGGTGGTCCAAAGACATTTAGAGCTTGTACGGAGCTTCTGAAGAGGCATGTCTGTTATTTTGTGGCTATGAATTAATATATTGAGGCCACAAGTTAATATTTTGAGTACACCAACTAAGTACCAAAGGAGTGGCCATGAATTGTGTAACTCGAGGCCTCAACTTAATATGTTGTGGGAATGTCATACTTAACATGTGTTCTTCATTCAGTGTGAAAAATTCTTAGAATTCCTATTCACGTCACAGCACCAGTGACTCCAGTATGTCTTCATGCAACATTCCAACAATGAAGTAAAGTGTAATATTAGCAGTCATCTCCAAGGTCAGGTTCATGTGCCCAAAATGCTCGAATTCAATCGATGGTTCTGTGTCTCACTCTTTTTCAAATACAAAACGAGTTAAGAATTTTGTGGTCACCAGAAACTTAACTCATGGCTTCGTATGTGCTTAAAGATGGTGGGGTTCATTTGAGTTCCGTTTCACGAGCTGAAGGAGGAAGCACGATGAGGAAGGAGGAAGGAGTCATCAAATCAAAGTGTTAGCATGCTTTTCATGTATGGCTCACAGCAGCCATTTGCATCTGGACATAATAATAACTGCATGTACACAAATGAACCAGTTCAAAAGTTTACATACGTTCGATTATTAATACTGTGTGTCGTTATTTGGATGATCCGCGACTGTGTTTATATTTTGTGAGAGTTGTTCATGAGTCTCTTGTTTGTCCTGCGAAGTTAAACTGCCCACTGCTCTTCAGAAAAATCCTCCAGGTCCGGCACATTCTTCGCTTTTCTAGCATCTTCTGCATATTTGAGCCCTTTCCAACAGCGGCTTATATGATGTTGAGATCCGTCTTTTCACAATGAGGACGACGGGGGTGTAAACTTTTGAACACGATGATCGGTGGAAATTGTTATTATTTTGTCTGCTGGGAAACATGTAAATATCTTATGTAGCGTCTTAAGCGCAGTACTAAATGAAAAAGCGATCATCCTGTTCAAAAGTTTACACCCCCCTGGCTCGGGTTGCCTTCTTGAGCATCAGTGAACGTTTGCACCTTTTGTAATAGTCGTGTACGAGTCCCTCAGTCGTCCTCAGTGTGAAAAGACGGATCTCAACATCATATAAGCCGCTGTTGGAAAGGGGTCAAATATGCAGAAGATGCTGGAAAAGCTAAGAATGTGCAGGAGCTGGAGGATTTTTCTGAAGAACAGTGGGCAATTTAACTTCTCAGGACAAACAAGGGACTCGTGAACAACTCTCACAAAACATAAACACAGTCGATGATCATCCAGGTAACGACACACGGGATTAATAACCGAGCGTGTGTAAACTTTTGAACTGGTTCATTTGTGTAAATTCAGTTATTATTGTGTCTTGTGGACTGTATGTAAACATCTGTTATGTGAAATAGCTTCAAGGCAGAATTAATAAAAACTAAATGCAATTTTTATAATCCCTCTTATTTTTTTTATTTATTAACATGATGATTGTGCAGATCCTGTGAGGGGGATGTAAACTTATGACCTCAACTTTATATTAAACAGATATCATATTTATAAATGTAAACATTAAATAGAATAAATGTTTTCAACGGCACAATTTACAATTTTTTTAATAAATGTCTCCACCCCAGTATGATTTTTATTCAACTGCTGATTCACTTTTAAAGATTTACTAAGTCCTTCGAATGAAACATCTCGTTTTATTCTTCCAGAACGTGCCAGTATTCAAAGTCGTGTTTGGTAGAATGTTAGAAAATGAAAACATCGCATGGTCGCAGCTCCAGCTGACATACTTCTCTCTTGCCGTTTCTTTCTTCCTGTTGCTCTTTTTCTTTTCCCTTCACCTCTCATATGGAGAAGCACGAGGAGGGGGGACAGAGATCGAGGCTACCATGGCAACAAAGCCTATCACAGCGATATGAGCATCCCTGATGGCACTCAGGCAAGGCATTAACTGTGTCCCACTAGCCTGCTCTGTGTGTGTGTGTGTGTGTGTCAGTATGAACAACAACAAAGTGTGCTCAATCTTTCAGCATTTTATTAACACAAGGTTCCCCTAGACACACACACACACACACACACACACACATAACTGCCCCCAGTTTAAACCCTTGGGCCATCGTTAATTTAAATAGTGTAGTGTGTGTGTGTGTGTGTGTGTGTGTGTGTGTGTGTGTGTGTGTGTGTGTTTTCTAACGAGAAGCTAACAGGAAGGAACAGACAAAGAAAGGAAGATGATTGTATGAGCAATGACAGGTCTGAACACACACCTGATCCATTCCTTTCTCTCCCTTGCGTTTCGGTACACTTGAAAATCGGCTCATCTCTTGCGCACGCACACAATCTCTCTCTCCCTCTCTCTCCCTCTCTCAATCTCTCTCTCCCTCTCTCAATCTCCCTCTCTCTCCCCCTCTCAATCTCTCTCTCTGATAGCTGCACTGGCACACAATGTGTGTGTGTGTGTGTGTTCTATTGTTAAAGAGGATGCGAGTACATGTGTGTGTCTGTGGATGGTCTTGTGATTTTCCTGCCCACTGGTGCACGCCAACATGCACATCTCACAACACGCACACACACACACACACACACACACACACACACACACTTCACAGTGCACTTTAATTAAGTTATATGGTATTTTACTGAGACTGACAGACACAAAGGCCACACCCCCTTCACTGAGACTGATAGGCAGAGGCCACACCCCCTTTGCCAAGACTGAGAGGCAGAGAGGCCACACCTCCTTCACTGAGACAGACAGACACAGAGGCCACACCCCCTTCACTGTAACTGACACAGAGGGCACTCCTCCTTGACTGTCACTGACAGGCACCTAGGCCACGTCTCGATCCGAAACGCTTGTCTCTTTAATCACAAAGAGTGTGGGAGTGATAAATAGCAGCAACAGCATCGCTTCAGTAATTTAAATGTGAAACAATCGACTCGTTAACAAAGTGCTCAGAAAGTAATTTAATAAATGAGACCGAAGAAACAAGTGGAGGAGTTAGAGCGAGGTGTTTACCAATGCTGAGTCATCCATGCCTGTGTGTGTGTGTGTGTGTGTGTGTGTGTGTGTGTGTGTGTATAATTCGTGTGTACTGTGAGTGTGAGTATCTTCAGTGCGTATGTATTGGGGTGGGGGGATAAAGGAGATTTCCCCATCCATCCTCTCTGTTTGTTGGACCAATTAGAGAGCACTCAAAGAGTCTAATCTAATCAGAGAGGCGGTCTCTCTCTCTCTCTCTCTCTCTCTCTGTCACACACACACACACACACACACACACACGCTCAATATTCAGTGTGTGAGACCTGTCTGTGAGAGAAGAGCAGCAGGAACATGGCCCACTCTTACCAAGAGCAAATTACACGTTACCCAAGTCTAATTAATTCTATATTAAAAACATGCTCTCTTTAAGCGAGCGCAGTATTTATTTTTTTTTTCTTGATTGTGTGCGTCATCTGTAATGATACACTCCTGGTGTGTAGTTTGATAGTTCATTAGCAACTGAATGGGAGATATTACGGACAAAAAGAGAGCGAGTGACGGCATCGGCGATACGGAAATCAATTACTGAGAAACCGTAACTGTTATTAGGTCCGTATTGATTTTGTGTTATTATATATAGATGTTATAACGGGGGAGGAGAGCTCTGCTAATGGCTCTAGCGCCACAGTAAACCATGCAAGGCTCAGTTTTCTCCAGAAACCACACTGGTGGACAGTGGTGTCTTAGCGGTTACACTTGTATGCTGTGCAAAGAGTTCAACTCTCAGGGCTGTCCGAGAGGCAATATTAGATCTTTTTCAGCGATGCCCTCGACTCTCAACTGCACGTCTCTGGCTCACCTGAAACCTTTATGATTAAAAAAACAAAACAAAAAGAAAACCTAAAAATGATTTCAAAATGAAAATGAAAAACATGTAATATAGAGAATCAATTAGAGGAGTGCTTGAATAAATCCCAATCAACAACGCCAAAGATCACCACAGTAGCTATGACGCGAATTTAATTGGAATATCGCATAGAACATGTGCGAATGAAGCCTTCGTCACTTCCGGGGAAACTGCCGCATCTCTCTCTCCACCATTTTTACTTTCATGAGCCAATTATCCAATAGCGTGACTTGTTGAGGCAAAGTCACATGACTTTTTTTTTTGTTGCGCATCGAGGAATTTCTTCGGTAAATGTGTTTCCATTGTAGTTTACGGATAAAAAATTTTAAAAATTATCCACCGCAATTGAGCATATACGGTTTTTAAGTGCATTTTGGAGATTGTATTCGCGTTTATTGTTTCCATCCAGCGTTTTTATTTTACGCGAAATCCCACAATTCCCGTAACAATATGTGGATGGAAACATAGCCAATGACGACTGTCAATAAATGATGAAATAACATAATGAATTCGTGTAAAGAAAACACTGTCGAGTGCAGAGCTTTAGTTCAGGCCTCAAAACATAAAAGTGGACAATACAGGCACTGGTAAAACTTGATTTCCAGATGACATGATTACAGATTTAATCCTAATTCTAAAGCAGATGAGTAGGAGTTAGAACTCTTTCATGCATTTTTTTTCATACTTACAATGGCAGGAATCTACATTCTGTCTAAATATCAAATGTTAAGAAGTAAACGGACTGTAAAAAAAAAAAAAAAAAAAAAAAAATCACCCAATGTCCAAAATGTGTAATATTCAGGTCTAAACTAGTTAATGAAAACAAACAATTTTAGAAAATATCATTTCCGAACATCAAATTTTCATCGTTTGGGAATGTCGCATTATCACATGATGCCGAGAGGTCAAATAAATAAATAAATAAATAAATAAATAAATACCATCCCCCTACCCTAGTTAAAAACAAACAAAAAAACGAGTTATTTATTTATTTAAGGCGCGCAGTGAACTCTACCACAACAAATATCTTGCGCATTCATTTCTTTGTGATTTATTTATTTATTTATTTATTCTACGAAGGAGGTTCGATTTTGAGAAAGACGAGTAGTCTGGAGAGCTACGGAAGTTTACATTCATTTACAATAATCGACTCAAGCGATTTGGGGAAACTCCCATCACTTTCCTACAGCCCGCCCGTGAGTGAGGACAGTGTGCATGAAAGGGTTAAGGGAAACTCATGAAGATTTATTTATTAAGATGCTGATCACAGATCAGTTATAAACGAGGTGGACAGATCGTAATTTCATTATCTAGACTAGAATGCGAGTGTGCTGTCCAGGCTGACGTTTTGGACGTGGAGAAACCTAATGACGAGACTAGAGAGATGGCAGCTGACCACTTCCTGGCTCGGAATTCCGTGTTGAATGACCGTTCCATTGGTCTTTTCCATGTCGGAGCTTCTGAGTACTACGGATTGCATCTGATGTTATCTTGTATACTTATGTAGAACAACTACCAGAATCTAGGGGGCACGGTGGCTTAGTGGTTAGCGTTTGCCTCGCAATTCTGGGGTTGGGATTTGATTCCCGCCTCCGCTCTGTGTACGCCGAGTTTGCATGTTCTCCCTGTGCTTCGGGGGTTTCCTCCAAGTACTCCAGTTTCCTTCCCCAGTCCAAAAACATGCGCCGTAGGCCGACTGGCATTTCCAAACTGCCCGTCGTGTGTGAGTGTGCGCTGCAATGGTTTGGACCCCTGTCCAGGGTGTCCCCGACCTTGTACCCCGAGTCCTCTAGGGTATGCTCCAGGCTCCCCGTGACCCTGTGTAGGATAAAGCGGTACAGAAAACGGATGTATGGATGGAACGATCAGAATCTATCCAGTTACGTTAACTACCTGCAGCTCTGTTTGGGATGGGAAGGGATGCAAACTTTTGAGCACAGTGTCAACATAGAAGAAGGTTTTGTTCGGGGGTCAAATTAAAGGAAAAACCAGGAGTTTTCGGTGTGAAAGTAAGTAGTTCTTGGGTACGCGACAGACACTAATGATAGTTACATGGTGCGGCTCTCGTGCGGAATTTCAGTCCGGATGATGCGTAACGTACATGAAGTGCAGATTTTAAACAGATTGCTCGAATTTATGGTGCATGTCAAGAGCTCATCCGGACCTCTGCAATCGGAATGAACTTCTGCACCTGGTGGAAAAGCTCTGCATGTAAACACATCCAGAGTCAAATTCCTACATCTACAGTACACCGCTCCGTAGACTTCGGTCCAGGAGCTCGACCCATCACCTGACCTCCCTCGACCTTCATCTCTCCAGAACCGGTTGAGGTTTCCGCTAACCTGGACGTGTGGTTAAAGTGGCGTCTTTTACCCAGCGGCTTCTCCTTCTCTCTTCTGTGAAAGAAGGAAGCTAATGACTTGCTCAACTGACTCAGACTCAGGTTATTTGTTGGGTAATGGTGATGACATTTTCTCGATTTGATGACGTGGATTTTCCCCGCGTTTCCCCGACTTCCTGTCGGATCGCGTGCTACGCTAAAATCACAGAACGAGTGTTTGTCTTTAAAGCCGAGAGCAAAAAAAAAAAAAAGAAATCTGCCTACGTGGAGAGCGATCGCTGGCAGCCCGCTCCCGCAGAAATAGACTTTCTGTGGTGCGCAAAATGTCACGGCACGACGACTTCGAGTGCCGAAAGAAAGAATCGATTCTCCAAACAGGAAGGTTAGTGACATCATCGAGCAGCTCGGGACACATGGAGGACAAAAATCAACCTTCTCTCTCTCTCTCTGTCTCTCCATCCCCATCCTTCTCATTGAGTGTGTGTGTCTTTGTCTCGCTGTCAGATAATACACACACACACACACACACACACTGCACTTTAACCTCCTTTCTATCACACCTTCCTCCTTCCTTAACATTCAACTGTTTACACTACCGAGAGAAAAGGAATAAAGAAGATGGTTTACTAAATCTCTCTCTCTCTCTCTCTCTCACACACACACACACACACTGAGCAGAAAAAGAGCAGAAGCTCTACTGCTTCCACAAATAGAACAAAGCAATTAGTCGAAAGATGTGCAGTTAGAAAACACTGCAAATGAACAGAGAGAGAGAGAGAGAGAGAGAGAGAGAGAGAGAGAGAGAGAGAGAGGAAAAAGCTTTACTGAAATAAATATGCCATTATCTGTCATGCTAGTAAAGCAGCAGAAATGGGACTGAATTGAATTGAATGACATTAAATACAGTGTACCTCTCTCTCTCACACACACACACACACACACACACACACACCCCTCCTTTTTTCAGTGTGTATGCTGTACACTCTTACCATGAATCTGCTTATTTTTATCATCATGATTCCATTTATTATATGCTTTTTATTATTTCTCTCACTTTGGTTGTTCACTTATTTTAGACCGTGTCACAAAGAGGAACTATGCTTTGATAAATTTGAAGAATTAGAAGAATTTCTGTGATTTTGCTCGACTTGTGCGTGTGTATTAATGATAACAACTGAAGTCAAATGAATAACATTTAATATAACATTAAATTTACTTGAATGAAATAGACTTTGAGAGTGAGAGAGAGAGACAGAGAGAGAGAGAGAGAGAGAGAGAGTGAGCGTTAGTGTGTGTGAGTAAGGGAGCGAGTGATCAAGTCAGTGTCTGACTGAGTGTTGGAGTGAGTGAGTGACTGAGTGAGGGAGGGAGTGAACGAGAGTGGGCGATCAAGTCTGTGGGAGTGACTGAGTCAGTCTGGGAGTGAGTGAGTGAGTGAGTAAGCAAGCAAGTAAAGGAGTGAGTGATTGAAGGCGTGAGTGAGTGGAGGAGAGAGTGGAGGAGTGAATGGAGGAGTGAATGAAGGCATGAGTGAGTGAAGGAGTGAGTGGAGGAGCAAGTGGAGGAGTGAATGAAGGCGTGAGTGAGTGAAGGAGTGAGTGAGTGAAGGCGTGAGAGAGTGGAGGAGTGAATGAAGGAGTGAGTGGAGGAGCAAGTGGAGGAGTGAATGAAG
Source organism: Ictalurus furcatus (assembly GCF_023375685.1). Taxonomy (NCBI): domain Eukaryota; kingdom Metazoa; phylum Chordata; class Actinopteri; order Siluriformes; family Ictaluridae; genus Ictalurus; species Ictalurus furcatus. Next base: position 29,393,073 of record NC_071257.1, on the reverse strand, counting down.
GCGTGAGTGAGTGAAGGAGTGAGTGAGTGAAGGCGTGAGAGAGTGGAGGAGTGAATGAAGGAGTGAGTGAGTGAGTGGAGGAGCAAGTGGAGGAGTGAATGAAGGCGTGAGTGAGTGAAGGAGTGAGTAAGTGAAGGCGTGAGAGAGTGGAGGAGTGAATGAAGGCGTGAGTGAGTGAAGGAGTGAGTGAGTGAAGGAGTGAGTGAGTGAAGGAGTGAGAGAGTGGAGGAGTGAATAAAGACGTGAGTGAGTGAAGGAGTGAGTGGAGGAGCGAGTGGAGGAGGGAATGAAGGCGTGAGTGAGTGAAGGAGTGAGTGAGTGAAGGCGTGAGAGAGTGGAGGAGTGAATGAAGGCGTGAGTGAGTGAAGGAGAGAGTGGAGGAGTAAATGAAGGCGTGACTGAGTGAAGGAGTGAGTGAGTGAAGGTGTAAGTGGAGGAGTGAATGAAGGCATGAGTGGAGGAGAGAGTGGTGGTGAGAGTGAAGGAGTGAGAAAATGAAGGAGTGAGTGAGTGAAGGAGTGAGTGAGTGAAGGAGTGAGTGAGTGGGTGAGTGAAGGAGTGAGAGAGTGAAGGAGTGAGTGAGAGAGTGAAGGGGTGAGTGAGCGAAGGAGTGAGTGACGGAGTGAGTGAGTGAAGGAGTGAGTGAAGGAGTGAGAGAGTGAGTGAAGGAGTGAGAGAGTGAGTGAAGGAGTGAGTGAGAGAGTGGAGGAGTGAGTGGAGGAGAGAGTGGTGGAGAGAGTGAAGGAGTGAGAGAGTGGAGGAGTGAGTGGAGGAGAGAGTGAAGGAGTGAGCGAGTGAGTGAAGGAGTGAGTGAGAGAGTGAAGGAGTGAGAAAATGAAGGGGTGAGTGAGTGAAGGAGTGAGTGAAGGAGTGAGTGAGAGAGTGAGTGAGAGAGTGAAGGAGTGAGAGAGTAAAGGAGTGAGTGAGTGAAGGAGTGAGTGAGTGAAGGAGTGAGTGAGAGAGTGAGTGAGAGAGTGAAGGAGTGAGAGAGTGAAGGAGTGAGTGAGAGAGTGAGTGAGAGAGTGAAGGAGTGAGAGAGTAAAGGAGTGAGTGAGTGAAGGAGTGAGTGAGTGAAGGAGTGAGTGAGTGAATGAGTGAGAGAGTGAAGGAGTGAGAGAATGAAGGAGTGAGTGAAGGAGTGAGTGAGTGAGTGAATGAGTGAGAGAGTAAAGGAGTGAGAGAGTAAAGGAGTGAGCGAGTAAAGGAGTGAGTGAGTGAATGAGTGAGTGAGTGAGAGAGTGAAGGAGTGAGTGAAGGAGTGAGTGAGTGAGAGAGTGAAGGAGTGAGAGAGTGAAGGAGTGAGAGTATAAACATGTCTTTCTGGATAGTTTCAGGTTGCCAACATTCTCATGAGATAAAAGTCAACTGTAACACAGAACACTTTCAGTCCTGAACCTGTACTTAAGTGCCATCGATCACTACCTCCTCACTGTGTGTGTGTGAGTGTGTGTGTGTGTGTGTGTGTGTCAGCTAGTCTGTAATTTGTCATAATCATAGTTATCTCTGTAGCTGAAACTGTGTTTAATCCTGGTCAAGAGTTCACCTATGTGTACACACACACACACACACACACACACACACTCTTTGGGAACACGCCTTGACAACGTCAATCAAACGTTAATAGATGTTCTTAATATAAACAAATCCAGAAAAGGAGGTTAGACTGTCGAGTAATACTGAGAGAAAAGTGTGTACAGGGAACTTGAGCTAAACTCACTCTCTAATTACATGGAGAGTGGGTGGAGATTAAAGACATTAATCACCGAGAGGGGGCGCTGTCTTCAACACTGACACCTCTACAGCACATATCGTACTCGAAGATGGCTGAACAAAGCGCGTGGTCGGAAGAAAACCTGCCGACATTCCCAATTAGAAACGGAGGATTGTTCGTTGGGAAGCATGCATTGCTGCGATGTGAACGTGTGCGATCAGGGAATACACAATAACGTGAAGGAGGTGTGGTCTCTGAGAAAGTGGGCGTGTCCTTCCACTCCTCGTCGCGAACGGTTTCAATTTTTAAAAATGTACCTGAAGTCCTGTCGTCTCTTTGTGTCTTGCAGAAGCCATGACGTGATGGGCAGGGAATTAGAGAAAATGATTCTTTGGGGAAGAATCACTTAGACTGAATCGGATCAGATTGACACATCGGATCATTTAGCGTATGAGCCAAGTGGAAGAGACACACTGCGTCAGTGATGTAGAGAACGAGCGATATGCGGAGGTTTCAGTCAAAGATACGAAAGAACAGGCTGACTTTAGACATCTCAGGGGACTGGGAGAAAAGAACAGGCTGCCCTTAGGCAGTTCTCCACACACACACACACACACACACACACACACACACACACACACATACGCAAGCACGCGCGCGCAGACGCACACAACTCATGCCTGATTAGAGACAGAGAGAGAACGAGCAAGAGGTTTGTAGAAAGTATGCAAATTGCTTCTCTGGAGAAAGTGAGTTTCATGCCTGTTACACACACACACACACACACACATACACACACACACGCACACACACACGTTTGCATGCCTGATTATGACAAGTAGTGCCCCTATAGGCTTCCTGATCAACAGCCTATCAACACACACCAGTAAATCCACTTCATTTACCCAGCATCAAAACTCGATCTCACACACACACACACACACACACACACACGACTGGATGGACGTGAGGATTGTACTCAGGTGGCTGCCCCTCCATTACCCATAATGCCGAGCGGCAGGCCTGCAGACAGGTTTGGCTGGACAGGAAAGAAGCAGCAGGCTTGAGCAAATGTATTACTATGGCAAATTACAACATTACCATATAAATGACTTCCTAGCAAACATCTGCTAATGGTGAGGGCAGTGCCACACACACACACACACACACACACACACACACTGCAGTCAGCTATGGTTAAAATATGAAAGCCTGACTCCAAGCAAAATGTTTAGGGAAATTGCATGCATCGTAAATATACTCTGTGTGTGTGTGTGTGTGTGTGTGTGTGTATCAACAATGCCTGTAATGTGTGCATGTTTTTGTGTGTCAGTGAAATTCTCCTTTTCTTTACATGTCAAGTGTCATAATTGTCATATCTGAAGAACACACACACACACACACACACACACAGACACACACGTGTCAGGAACAGGACTGATCTGGACAGGAAACAGCAGGTCCTCATTGCCCCTGAGACAAGAAGCGGGTCGCGTGTCTCGTGTGTGCTTGTGTGTGTGATGAGCAGCTGAAGCTCACACAATCCGAATCTGCACCGGTATATTTTTATCCTTGTGATTTTCTCCCTCGGTTTGGTCACCTGGCAGTTTCAATCCAGCCAACCACTTATTTTCCCTCACAGGGAAACGCGTGACGTATCACAGGGAAACGCGTGACACGCTCAGAAGAAAGTGCCGTCCGCTGTCTTCCACATATAAGCTGACGGATGGTTGGCTAGTGTCCGTGTGATTGACAGGGGAGAACGAGTATGCCCCTCCCACCAGTTTTGCTCTCGTGTCCTGGTCACAGACGGCTGTTTCATCGTCGGGATTCAAACTCGTGATCTCCAGACGAGAGCGTGAACGCCGTTTCCCGTTCCCCATCAGGAACCTGATATATTTTTATATCGCGCCTGAATGGATGTTCATCCCTTCCTCGCCGTGCCCTGGCGTCGAAATCGACTTCTCAGGCATTTTCCATCAGTGCGAACAGGTTCGTTTTGCTACCGCCGCAGGTCTGTTATGAGATTAGTCAGGACACTGTTGGGTTTCTGCGTGTAGAGTATCCTGAATTAGACTTAGGGTACGTTCACACGGCAACGGTGTACTAAAAACGTCTTCCCTTCACGTTTTTGAAAAGATTCGCGTCGTCAAAACGATCCCCGTTCACACGGATCTGCGAAAACGACTAAAAACGCCGTTTTAGGCTTTTGACATGCGGAAGTTTTCCTTGAATTCACGCTCGTCCACAACGCCGTTGATAAAGTTTTCCCATCAACTGCTTATTCTCCCAGGTCTTACCCAAACGCAAAAGGCGCATGCCTTTCGAATGCCCTTCGTTGCCGTAGATTTGGGTTAATAATTTGGTGTATGTAGTAGTTAGTTAGTTACAGTTACATTTATATAGCGCTTTTCTAGATACTCAATCAAAGCGCTTTACATAGTGGTGTGGGGGGGGGGGGGTTGTCTCCTCAACCGCCACTAGTGTGTAGCATCCACCTGGATGATGCAACAGCAGCCACAGTGCGGCAGAGCGCCCACCACACACCAGATATTATTGGAGAGGAGAGGAGCGTGATGTAGCCAGTTCAGAGATGGAGATTATTAGGGGGCCGTGATAGAGAAGGGCCAATGGGGGGAGTTTCACCAGGACACCAGGGATATACCCCTATGGAACAAAAGC